>NW_005843069.1:96569-117696 GCF_000455745.1 Alligator sinensis
GACGATGCAGGCGAGCCTTTGTTCCGTTACAGCTTCGGTTACAGAGTTGAGTATACGCATATAACTTCGGTTACAGAGTTGAGTACACGCAAGCAGTCAGGTTACAACGGGATAATGATGGACGTGGCGCCGGGAACAAACGGTCGAGCTTGCAAGACTTTCTACGTCAATAGTTTACGCTGACGGGGTGATTGATTGGGAATTGATCAATTTCCCAATTCTCTGGTGACAAGCACAGGTGTTTCCTGTGAGATCCCCAGAGCTCTCCGCCTTGGGCGGAAACCATTAAACTATTTATAGGCAGAGGTGTTTGACAGAGATGCCCAATCGTGAACCGTTATATGGAATCTTTAATTTTTTGGCAGGTGGCAGCTCTTTGTCTCCTCAAGTTACAAGGTAGTGGGTTAGGTTTCTCTACCTGTTACGTGTGCGCTACGTGTGAGGAGCTTACGCTTATTTTTGGACCAATTATATATAGTTTCCCTTAGCATTTTATTTCAGCTGACCAATTATCTACAGTACTCCGGCCGTGTTTTGTTTCAAGGAATTTTTGGCAGGGATGTCTTTTAACCCTTAATCATCAAAATGAGGATGATTTGAATGGTATCTCTTGCTCAGTGGCATGGGCACAATTTAATTGGGTTGTGACAACTGGGAAATACAGGCTTCTATTATTTCTGACTCCCAGCTGACCTAGAAATACTATGAAAATAGCCTTCCTAGTGGCATTTTGGCATCACAACTCTACAGGATCACTTGTGTGAGTAAAAGTTACAGAATTAGGCTGTCAGTAAACAGCAAGTAGTATTTGGTTCCCATCTCCAGTCTCATTCTGATATTTGCATCAAATTAAGTAGAATAAACAAGTAAAAGGAGGAAATAGCCTTTGTCTTTTTAGGCTGTGTTTAAGTGTTATTAGTAAGCCTTATGTCAATTGTTTTTTGTTTTTTTTTTAATTTTGTACACAGACATTTTGATTGAGTTCTGTATAACTGCTCTTTTTATTAGCCTGTTAGACTCTCTGTCCTTTGAATGTAAGAAATACAGAAATTGGATACAGATGCTTGGATACTAAAGCAATAAGACCCTGAATCAGAATATATATAGCAAGAGAAAGGTGGAAAGAAAAATCCTAGAATGGGCTTAGGGAAATGTATCTAAAAGTTCCTTTCTGGTTGGTCTAAGTTGTGAGAACCTATATATATATATATATATATATATATATATAGGTATCTATATCTAGATAGATAGATATAGATATAAATATAGATACATGTATAGATAGAAATATAGATAGATATAGATATATGTATAGATATGTATCTATACATATAGAAATCTATCTCTATCTATCTATCTGTATATATATATATATATATATAGGCACACATAAAAGGGATCTTCTCTTCTAACTTGGTGCAGAATCAAGTTTGCTCCTGTGAAACAAGTCTGGTAATGGGGGAGAGTAACATGCTTGTACCCTGCCCGGCAAATAAAAAGCAGAGATTTCTAAAAATGGAATTTTTATGTAGACAAGCTACATCTGGTAGCTAAATAAAACAACAAAACAGCTCCTGAAATGTGTCACTTAATTGAAATGCATTTTACACTTCCAGTTGTGACCGGAAGAAGAATGCATTGCATTCAAAAGCTTATCTAAGAGTGGTGTCACACATTCAACTTAAAACTTAATAAAGGCAGTGAGCAAAAGTACATTCAAACAGTTTAGTATGTGCTAAGTTCTATCATGGTGTTGCAAAATAGCTACCTTCTAGGAGATGATTATCTTAATGTATTAACCATATTACATACTTACTTTAGCAGATCACAACATTCCAGTGATTTGCAACTGTTGCAAATGAACAGGTGACTACATCCTTAGTCTACCCCAGCCATGCAGGTGGTCCAATAAAAGATATCACCCACAGAAGTCTGTGCCTCTCATATTTCCTGGACCATCCTGGCAAAAAGTTTACTTCAACAATTATGATTACAGGAATTAGGGAATTGCCACTTTAGGGCTGTGGTCAATCTAGCCTAGTGTCCTGCCTCTCATGGTTATCACCTAAGTACCTATGGGTACATACAGGCATTACATTTAGATCTATCAAACCAGTTTTAGATTGGTCTAAATGTCCAATTGTGTCGGCATTCAGAGGGTTTAAATAGCTCAAAAAATGGTGCACCTGATCTAAATTAATACTAATTTAGATCAAGATTAGGTTGAACTGATCTAGGAAAGGGTTAACTTAATCTCCCAAATGCCTGCATTCTTTTGCAGAAAAGCCCTGCAGCTGGGAAAGTCCAGCTGCTCACCCCAGCCCCAAAGCTGTGCTAGTCTTATGTCCCCGACCCTCCCACCCCACCACTAACTGGGCTATTTTTCGCCCCCAGACTCCTCTACCCCTGGCCTGAAAGCCCTCCCCTGCAGACCCGCCTTACCCCCCGCCTCCCTTCTCTCTCCCTCCAACTTGAGTTACTTACATTGGGTTCCACACATGGCTTCTGGGAGTGGCAAATATCTATACATGCTATTTCCTATCTATGTTTAGGCAGCTTAAAGCAGACCGCATTAACATAGACCAGATTTACCAAATGGCTGTATGTGCCAGAACAATTTGGAGAAAGGAGTGAAACAGCTTGTCACATCTGCAAAGATTTCTTTCAAAACTGACAAGGCCAAATCAAATTCACCTTTAAGAGGGAAAGTAGCCTTAGTTTCTGTCCCTTACTTCTGCCCTCATAGAGTTTCTGATTTTTTTAATGGAAGTCATTGCAGAAAACAGTAGTTCTCAACCTTTTTAGAGTCAAGACCCCCTTCAGAAAATGCCAGATCCTACTTTTTCCCTCCTTTTTTTTTTTTTTTTACTATAGAGCAATTCTTCTGTTGCAAAGAACTCAGACCAGAAGAGGTCAAAATGTTTTTGACACTATGGATTCCTATTTGATTTTCAGGTAAACCTAGATAATTCGTGAGTCAGTGTTTGCACTCTTAACAGTGTTCATATTGTACAGCACCCTTGAAAAGATCTCAAAGCATCCAGAATGCAATGGCACTGTGGTGAAGAATCACTGGGATAAAATGCAAGGACACCATTTGAGGGGGTAAAAATAAGGCCAGAACCGTGCAGCTCAGGGGCTGTGCAGGAAGCCCGTGCAGGCAGCCTGGTGGCAGCTCATGCAAGCTGGCTCCATTGAAGGAAAAAAAAAATGTGTCGAGCCTGATCTTTTAATTTTTTTCTCCCCAGATTCTGCCTGTCTGCCTGAGCTGTGCTTCGCACCATGGCTGTGGGGCGGGGGGGGGCAGCACTTCCCTCCACAGCTGCAGTGTCCCCGGGACTGCCCAGGCTGGGTGCCAGCAAGTAGGTTCTGCCTGGGGGCGCCACTGCCACTGCAGAGGGAAGCATCGGCACCCCTACAGCCCACAGACCGCTCAGCCTGCTGGCAGCTCGCCCTCCTCCCCACCCCCGATGGAGAGGCAGGTAAGGATTGGGCCCCTACCCTTGTGTACACACCACAGCAATTTGATTTGGTTTAATTCTCCCTAAATTGAAATGGTGGTGTTTTTTTTAAAACACCACTTCAAATTAGGGAGAACTAAACCAAACTAAACCCCTGTGGTGTATACAAGCAGCCCTTGGTTTTCCTTCCTCCTATCCCCTCATATATTCCCTTCCTGGCTTCCCAGTGTGTCAGCTTCTATAGCAGGGGTAAAGTGTGACCCTGAAGCTGCCTAATCTATGGCCTGGTGATTAGAGAACTATTCTGGGATGCAAGAAATATAATTCAAAATCCTACTAGCTGATAGGACTGAGAGCCTAGGTTTTCCAATCCCTTGGCAAGTGCCTTACGCAAAAGGCCATTGGGCAAAGGATTTTCTTCCTGCCTCCCTGCTGTCACCTATTATGGTTTTTTTTTCCCGCTAATGTTTCAGGGACTTCTATGGAATTGTCCCTCTTTCTGGAATAGAAGAATAGAATTACAACAGGGTACAAATTGCCAGAGTAGATCCTTTCTAAATATTCTCAAAACGTTGAGTCATGTGGAGGGGAAGGGTAGGATCTAAAATTAATGTAAGTGACCCAACATGTCTCTCACAGGGCTCATTTTAATCAAGTAAATAAATCCAAAATGGAGTTGGATTTGGCTTATTTTCTGAATCCTGAAGGTTTTGTACTAAATTTTTAATTGAAATTAAGATTGTTTCCATTATTCCTATAAATGTATAATATTTATTTGGAATCCTGCTAAATTCCTGAAATCCATCTTGTAGAAGGGAGTTGCACATGTTAGATGAGTTTATTTAAAATTAATTTTCTGTTTTAAATATATTGCTTTTATTTTAATTGGTTGGTGTTTTATTCTTGTCTTATTTAAAAGAGTAAATATGTATTTTCTATGCCATTTAGTATTTTATACACTATTTGGTCCTCTCTCATGGATCTTCTGCCTACACTAAACAGTTCCAATCTTTCATATTTATCTTCCTATGAAAATCTTTGCATGCTGATTATTTCCAGTGCCTGCTTCTGGTTCCCTTTCAGTTCTGCTATTTCCACATCATTTCAGATGCGATGACCAAAACTGAAAACAATGTTCAAAATAAGTGTATACAGTTTTATCAATTTATTATAATGCAAAAAATATTGTTTCCTTTATTTTCTATTTCAGCCTTTATACATTGCAGGGTTTTTTGTTTGGGTTACCTAATAAACATCAAGCACCAAGGAAATATTTACATTAGGTTGTCCATAGTGACACCTAGATTTTGATGCTGGGTGGTTATGGTTAATTTAGGAGCTAGCTAGGACTATGTATAAGGAATTTAAATTCTTCCTTAGGAAGTGCATTGCTATTTATTGGTCAACAATGATTTTCATCTTCTATCAGACAAATGATTCACTTTGGGTTTTGAGGTCTCTCCAGAGAGCTGCAGTCTTGACTAAATAAGTATATCATCTACAAGTTTTTACACCTCATTGTTTACTCTTATATATGTAATTTTGAACAGCACTTATAGTAAGGATCTTTGGAGGACATGATTGTTAACTTCAGCCATGTTGAAAATTCCACATACATTTCTTTTCTGTATTCTGTTACCTAACCTATTTCTAGTCCATGACAGAATTTCATCTCATATCCCATGGCTACTCAAATTCCTTTATAGGCTCATTTGATGGACATTTGTCATACACAAAACAGGCTAGAGATTTTCCATTGGAATAATTTTCCAACAGAAAAAAGCCGTTTCTGCAAAATTGAAAATGATTTTTCTGATAGGGAAATCTAGGTGACACACTAAAATTTGAATCAGTTTGGCCTGAAAGAGAATATTCCTTTTTGTCAAAACATTTAACTTTATCATTATATTGAATTGTTTCAAACTGCATTTCCATGTCAGTGCATTGACTTGTAGAGTCGTAGGTCATTCTCCCCTGTATGCCAAACTTCCTAGACAACTACATTGCCTGTAATGGAATGCAAAGCCTTTCCTGACCAAATTATATCTGTTGTACCATATACAGAAATGTAGTACAGCCAAAGGGTCTGCCTATAGCAAAGAATGGAAACATCAGGCTCCCAAACTGCAAATGGCATGAAGCAGTGTTCTGCAATGGGGAAATTGGAGTTGAATGTAAACCAACTCAGAAGGAAGAGTTTCAGATTAGTACAACAAGTAGATATCTCTGAAACTTTTATTTTTACTTTTCCAGCCCAGTTTGGGACATAAACAAATGTTAAACTGTCAAATTTTCCACTAAACGAAAATTCTGAATATCATTCAACCCTCATCAAAAGCCTTAGGAAGTAACATGAGCTGCTTACCCTGTATACTTTACTTTGCTCTGAGAATTCTGGAAGATTAGAGATATATGATTTTTCCTTAACAAAAGCTTATTAAAGTTTTCTGAATACGGATATTCCCTGAGGCTGTAGGACTTCATTATACAGTGATCATTTTACATATATAACTTAACTAGAGTTATTTCTGGAGCCTACACCTGTCTAGACATAAGACTGAGAGTGGCCTTGTTTTAATTCTACCATGCACAGGTTCTCACATCACCTTTATCACTTCAGGCCTCTGACAAACATGGGGAAAAAAACCCTGTGCTTTACTGAAAGAGGCACCATGTCAGTCTGAGCTGGCTCACCCAGTGTCTACATAGATCACAGGCTTCAGCAGGGCTTTTTTGGTGCTATTGTAACTGATTCAATCAGCTATTAGATAAAAGCACCAAAAAGCCCTGCTGAAGCTTGCGATCTATACAGACACTGGGCAAGCCAGATCAAATTGACATGTTGCCTCTTCTGGTCATGTGCTGCACTTCGTGCGGAGGTGCACCGAGCTACCTGTAAAGCACCATTTATTTGGTTTTTTTCATGTCTATCAGCAGCCTTAATACTAGAACTGTGAGGGGCTCACAAAGACAAATGACGTTTCAGCATGGAAAAAGAATAGCGGGGCCTGCTCTATATAGGGCTCTGGTTAAAAGAAGCCCTTTGCTGTGATGTCCATTTAACAATGTATTTAACATTTCTCAATTATATTTTGTTTTCTCATCCTTTTCCTGGGCAGAAGACTGTTTGATGTGTAGCACATTGGTAGGGGTTTGATTTTTTTTTAAATCTTTGTGCTCTTTTTTTTGTGCCCTAGAATGAGCTACTTTGAGAAATAACTGTTCAAAGTTAGACTACCTCTTCTTACAATTGTTCTGATTAAAAATGACTTTAACGTAAAAAGTCCCACTGGATTTTTTTTTTTTTGTATTTTACATTTTAATTATCAGTGAAACATCACTATTAGAATCTGTACCATTAGGGGTACAAAGCATAGAACTACAGTGGACTTCCTGAGTCATCTGGTCAAGTCCCTTGCTATCACAAGCAAACGCATCATGTCATTCCTTTAAAAAAATTATCAAAATCCATTCAATTCCCCTGTAGTTTAAGCATATCCTGTCCCACAATTCCAAGCTTGTGAGAGCTCTGGGATTTACAGTCACATACCTCAGGTCTCATGATAGTGGAAGCAAACAGACAAAAGAATAAAACAGCTTTATGCTTAAACCTGCCTCAATTACTTCACCACTTCAGAGCATTCTTTGGGCTCAGGTTAGAGTCCCCCAACGTGTCTACTTCTGGCACATGGCTTCTTTCCCAAATGATAGAGTTTCCTACTCTTACAAGGCCTACAGTTCCTCTCTCCTGCTGAAGGCTTGGTTTCTGGCTTGCCCCTGAGTTTTCAAGGTTCTATGTTAATAATGTTAACACCTGATCTTTTTGTAACCTGGGTGGGATGTGGCTGGTATGCCCTCTTCAACTGAAGGGCTTTCAGCAGGTGTGTGTATGCTGTGGGAGTGTGACTGCCTAACTGCAGGCCAGCTCACCACCTTTCTCTACAGAGCAGAGCAGAGACCAGGGTCACCCAGTGATACCTAACTATTTACAGGCTTAATTATACAATATTATATAAAAACTTTGAAACATATACATACATACATACACACACATACATACATATATACACACACACACACACTATTTATAAATATAGGTTTACAAAGACAATAACTCTTGTCAGCCCTGAACTCAGGCACAAGCCTTGATCCTCTGTGACCTTCCAGTTAGTATGCAGCTCTGCCCCCCAGGCAGCAGGCATGGGAACACTCAATGATAAAACACAGGTTAGACAGCAAATCAACAAAGGAAAATCTGGTCGTGATGGGACAATGGCAGAACATGCACAGTGATGTTACATCAAACAGGATACCAGTACATAGTGATAACCAATACAATGAATTCAGGTATACAGCCAGGGTTATGCTAGCAGACCCTAGTAGCAGGCTAAATAGAGCAGCTTACAGTCCTCTCATAATGCAACATTAAAGACACAATTTTACAATGAAAATCCCAACAACATGAGGAACCAGAACACAACAATGGCACAGCAGTTGTGCCCCAAGAAGAAATGGTACCGGGGGAAGGAACCTGCTACCTTAAAGGATCACCATCACCCTCCCCTATGCCATGACTAGGAGGGGCCCTGTAACCATGGAAACCACCCTTAACAAACAGGGATCTAGGTTCCTCTCTACTCCCAAAGAGGAATTATCCCCACTCCTCCTCAGGGGCTTCCCTTTGATCACCCAAATGGAGAAAGGCCCCTCCTCCCCTGCGGAAATCCCATTCCCAGGGAACTCACAACTCCCAGCAGCTTTTAATGGGCTAGGCTCATCTCTGTCTGTGAGATGGATACAGAGTGTCCTCCCTTGCTAGGGCGGTCGCCCCACCCATTGCCGCTTGCTACAGGAAGGCCCAAGCTGTCTTGTGCATCTACCAGGCCTGTCAGCCCCTCTCCCAGCCCTGTGCACCGAGGGCTCTTGCCTCGTGCAGGGTTGGGGACCCGCACTGCCTCCTGCAGCCGCCAAGGTCCCGTCTGCTTTCGGACCCTATTCTGGGCACTTCTGGGGCAGCTGCTCCACCCCACTGGTCAGCTCCACCAGCTCTTCTGCAGCCCTCTTTGTCATCCCTCATTGAAGCTGCCTATGTGCTGGGCACGCTGGCTTTTTATCCCTTCTGGAGGCTCTACCCCCAGATTGGAAACAGACCAAAGGGAAAGCCTGAGGGATTAAATCCCCCTCAGGTCCTCTTCTTCACCTCGCCCTAGAGTTAGGGTGGGGCAAGCCTTTGTCCTGCCTTCTCCTGATTGGTGGGGAAGGGAAATGCCCTGACCAATTGGCCTGAGCCATCTGGCTCAAGCCATCAAGCCGGGCTACCACCAGCCAGCCTGCCACATTTTTGGTCTCCCGCTTGGAGATTTTCATACTCTAACCCCCAGACTTCTGCAGAGAGGATGGTCAAAAATGGTTTTATATAGATTGCAGTTATTTCTTTGATCTCCTCAGCTAAGACCTAAACAGGGCTGATAGTTTTAACGACTGACCTACTAATGGATGTGGATGGACATGTCAGAAAAACTCCCCTGCCACCTTAGCACGTGAAGTAGAAAACAAAATTACAGTTATAAGACATAATGCTAAAAACAGATCATAAACTCAAAATTGAACTCATAAGATGCACTAATACAGAACTACCAAATCATCACAACCAGTATGACATCAGAAATAATACCTTGACATTCAATAGTTATTTTGCAAATGTGAGTTTGCAAGAAACATTTTTCACAGACAACTGTTTTTCCTCAGTGTACATTAACTGTATAGTCAGATACTGATTGATAATACCTGAGAAACCACAGAATTGTGAAAGAGACTTCAATGGAAACCAGCATTTTGTATGGATCTATCAAACTTTAACACCACTGGTCATCTAATTTCCGAAGAGATGGGTATGCAAAATATTAAATTTCATCCAGTATTTAATTTAATCAAGGAACCATAACTTAGGTTTAATCAACAGTCTCAGCTCCTTCCCATATTCCAACAATTATGTTATATATAAAGTTGGAAGTAATAAATAATGTAATACAATGTAAACATTAAAATAACTGTGATTATCATCAAGTAATTATAAACAAAGAGCAAAAATTGGAATACATAGTAATTTTCTAAATTTTTAATTCCAGAAAAAATATATTGGAAAATTTCTATCAGAATTATTTGAGTGAAAGGCATAACATTTGATCATATGAACAAAACAGGAATCATAACATCATAAGAAAGAAGGGCTGTAAGGGAACTCATAAGGTCATCTAGTGAATCCAGCACCTTTATCAAGATATGATCAGCTCTGACTAAACTATCCCAGCCAAGTGTCTATTTAATCTGCTTTTGAAAGTTTCTAAGGATGGTGATTCCACAGCTTCTCTAGGTATCCCCTTCCAATGCCTGACCCCACTCAGTCAGAAAGTTCCTTCAAATCCCTAGCCTAAATTTCTCCTGAAACATCTTGAAGCTGTTGGTCCTAGTCCTTCCCCTACAGCCACAGGGAAAAAAACCCACCTCCATCCTCTCTGTAATCTCCCTTGAGATATTTGGAGACCATTATGAAATCAACTTCTCAGTCTTTTCTTCTCCAGGCTAAAAAACCCTAGTTCTTTCAGCCTTTCCTCACAAGTCTTGCTTCCCAAGCCCCCGATCATTTTGGTTGTCCTGTGCTGGACTCCTTGCAAACTGCCTACAACCTTCTTAAAGCGTTGGACACAAAACTGGGCACAGTACTCCAGGTGAGTAGTTCAGAAGACTGCATTGGTCAGGAAAAGGATTGCAAAGTATGTTCCTCTGTTCTTACTTTCCTGGGTGCTACCCCTCTTTCTTTCTCTCTCTCCTCACATTCACATTTATCCCACCTGTAGGATGATGTTTAAAAGTGTCCTCCTCCTGCCCAGATTCTTTTGAAAATCAGCAGCTTCCTCGGGAGGGAAAAAGTTAAAAGAAAAATAAGCAGAAATAAAATAACATTCCCATGACATTTTGTAACACAGCATAGTATGCTTTGGGGACTAGATCTAAAGCCTCACAGAAATCACACCATCCACTCCCATAGTTGTTGGATTAGACCCTATATAGTTACAGCCACTTGAGAGCAAAATATTATACCTTTACAATAAGATTTCATTTTTAATACCTTCCTTACATTCATTGAAATAAATGAGAGCACTGTGTGATTTCTGTGTTAAGACAGTGACTTTAAATTTATTTGACAATTAAAACAATTCTAATGCTTTTGTTAAAATTGGGTAGTAATTTCACTGTTCAGCTAGCTACAATGCTGTTTAAATGGTTAGAAAACTTAACACAGACTGTCCTCCTACCCAGATCCTTTGCATTTCACAACCTAATTCTGAGATCTGAAAGTTCACTTGTTTGAATTAACAAATTGCAACGAGTCCTGACAGAACAAATAAAAACAGGTCACCATTGCAAAGTGTACATTTCAGTTACCTTAGAAAAAGACCTTCAGAACCTGTAATGCATCCTTCATACTTGTGAAAGAAATATTATACTCACCCTTCATGGGTGAAATATAATATATTTATAATGACTCATTGAGCCACACACAAGCATTCTGGAATGACAGAGGTAACTGGGCTATTTTTTCCCAAGCGCGTGAGAAAACAAATGAAACATGCCAAGCATGAATCTTCTGATCATTTTAATAGGAAATTCAATACACAAGTTACCATAATGTTTTGAACACCCTGACTTCAATTAGGGAAGCACTAATAGCAACTTGCATATTACATTATTTGGTTCCTTTTGTCAGCTTTCACTTTAAAGAAAAAAGATTGCAGTTTACATGTGGTTTGTCATTTTATTTCATGTTCTAGGGAACCCTAGTTATCACACATACAGATATTAAAAGTGGCATTCCTTGGCAAGTTAGGTATTCAAGGTTCTGACTTTCAGTCACTGGGTTGAAGTCCAAGGATAATTCAAATATGAGTGTGAACTGGAAGGGTAGAATCACCATGGAAAGTAGAAAAGAAAAAAAAGCAAATAGTTGGGAAGAAAAAAAACCCCATAACACTGCTGAAAAAGCACATGAAGCCTTTCAAATCAAAATGTGCTGAGTTTGGAATCATGTTACTGCCATTTTACATTTGATAAGGATGATTTAAGTGAGTCGAAAAAATGAAGGCCAAATTTGCAGCTGGTATAAATCAGCTCAGCTTTACTTGACTAACGTTGTCTTCTCCTCTAATGCCACACACTTATTTTTTTTTTAACAAGGATTGATTCAGGAATATCTCATCAGCAAAGATAGGTTACTTGTTGCTTTCAGAAGGACAACTAAAACTTTCCAGGATTGGTCCTGATTAAGTCCATGATGAGGATGTCTGGAAATGATATACATACATATGGGACTCATTCACTTACAGCAGCAATGTCCAACTTTTGACCCCTGGGGGCCAGATGCTTTGTGGGCCACAATTACAGGTGCTGCATGAGGTGCAGGCCACAGATCTGGGGACAGTTTGCTGGGTGGATGGTCCCTCCAGGCTCACTCCCACTGTACAAGCAACCCAGCACCCCTCCTTCCCTTCCATGCACATATTGCCTGGCTTCCCTTCACTATGAGGGGAGCACACCACCTCTTCCAGTGCAGGCAGGTTGTCGTTCACAATGGAAGCAGCCTGGCCCCTCCAACAGCACACATACAAAACAAACACCCTGATCCCCTGAGAAGCATATACCAGAGGCACTCTCCCTCCCTCCCTCCCTTCCACTGTGTCCTCCCCCCACTACCCCCGGGTCAGGCACAGGGGCAAGACATAGGAGTCAGAGGATTAAGCATGAGCCTGAAAACCCAGTGCCACAGCAGGAACAACAGCAAGGTTGAGAGTCTACACGCTACATGCTAACCCTTCAGGAGCTTCATGTGTTCTGTGGGCTGCCAGTTGGTCAGCCCTGACTCAGAGGATCATCATCTCAAGCAATGAACAGAAGGGAACCTGTCAGTAACCCTGGCAGCAATCATTTGGTCTGGAGTGAAGCTATTCATGAATTACCACTAGAAGCCAACTGATCTAGATAAAAATAAACTAGCTTTTAGCAACACTAGGTACTATACGTGATACTGTTCTATCTGTAAATCAAGTAAGAAAATTCTTATTCTATGCATATAAAAAAAATAATTTTCCTGACAGTTAATTGAGATTCACTTTCTGTTTGTGAGAAACACTGAATCACTATTCTAGCTGCCAACTGTAACGTCAGTAACACTGTGAGGCTTGAATCATGTAGCATGTTTTTAAATATATACATAAGGCCCCATCTTGCAAGCCCTCAAAGGGAGGGAATGTTATTAACTTCCTGGAAGCTTCACATTTACGGATACCCCTTCATCAGCATTCTACAGTAATGAACATTTTGGGGGGTTTTTTTAATTGGCAGTAGAAGGAAAGAGTAAAAATTAAATTATTTTGATTCCCTCTTCAAATTAAAGCATTCCTCTGCTTGGTATCATTTGAAGGATGTCTTGTCTCAGAGATTCTTAAATGTGGAATATCAGGCCATAGACTAGGATTCATTACTAGTGTTAAGAATCTCTCTAGATAGAATACTTACCACTGGAAAAATAGCCTAGGAGTTGAAGCGTCCATGAATTCCAGCCCCTTAGCTGGAGAGCTTCACAGAAGAGCCTTTGAAGAAGCCCTTTAATTGATAATCAGTTTTCTATCCTGCCTGGCAAGGGGATAGTCTGTGTCAGTAGACAGTTTTACAGCCAGAGGCATTAGGAAGTAAAGCCATGGAGAGCCTCTCTGACCCCCTGTTCCCAGGTCCCTGGCTTTTAAATTGCTGTGTGTGCAGCCCAGCTGGGCTACCGTGGGGTGATTTAGATAGACATTACACATAAACTGGCTTAAGTGATCAGAAACTGGTTTAAACCTGTAACATAATGTAAGTTCAGTGTACATAAGCTAGTTTCAAAATGGCCAAAACCAGTTTGAGATGAACCTAGTTGAATGTAGTATCAAACTTGAGTGATTGAGCAAAAACCGGGTTATGCAATGTCCCGGTATGAGCTCAATCAGTTAAGAATTGTATTTTCTGTAACCTAGTTGCGTTCCCCTCCTCACCCCCTTCCCTCTAATATTAGTCCCTCACTTGGGCAATTTGTATTTCCCTACTGGCTTTGTCATCTTTTTGGATTCACAATCCTAAACATCTTCAAACTTAACTGATTGAGCTCAAACTGGCTTATGCAATGTCTGTCCCAGATCCCTTCCTGATTTAAGTTAAACCAGAGTCCCCCAGCACCCCAGCATGCTCTCTGGGCTCAGCTCTCTGCTCCAGTGGAGCAGGGCTGACCCCACCCCTCTGCTCTATAGCCTGAGCAGGGCGGGGGATGTGGCAAGACACCAGCTGGCATGGCAAAGTGGGCAGGAAGGGGGTTCATTCTTCCCTCCTTCCCGCCCCCGCCCCCCGCATATGGGATCTGCCTGTCTGCCAGGAAGTGGCAGAAGCAGATGGAGCAGCCAGGGCTTGAAGACCCTGGCTGCAGTCCCTGGGGGCAGAAGGGACAGAGGGAGGAATTAACCATCCCCTCCCTTTTCACCCATGAGCCACTACAGTGCTACCGCCCATGTGTGCTGGGCCAGGCTGCACTGCTGACAAGGCTCAGCGTCCCCATCACTGAGCTGCAGCTGCCATGGGTTGCCCTGCCACTGCAGCCCAGCCCAGCCCCACAGTACAGCTGCCTCAGCCAGGGCTCAGCAGGGCCATCCCCAGAGGCTGTAGCTCAGTGATAGCCACTCCCTGCGCCCATTCTGGGCTGGGCTGGGCAGCCCTGCACAGAGTAGAGGGAAGAGTCCCACTCCAGGTTTGGCCAACCCAGGAGACAGCCCCACTCCCAGCACCTTCTGAGGCTGGGCAGTACAGAGCCCTCCTCCCCACCCTATGCTGCGGGGGGGGCACAGAGGAGAAGGAGGAGAGAGGGGAGAGCCTCTACTTCCCATCCTGCAGTCATGGGGGAGAGGGAGAAGGGGGAAAAGTCCTCCTCTGGGGCCAAGCAGTGTTCTGTGCCCAGATTGCTCCTGGCAGTAAGGGAGTTGCTGAGGTGGGCAGAGCTTTCCCCTCCTCCTCCTCCTTGTTCCCCTCTCCAGCCACAGGGGTCTGGCCACGCTCCCTCTTTCCCCACCCTCCAAACCCCACAGGTCAAGGTTGGTGTTTAAACCCCTCCTCCGTCTTACTCAAGCCTGCTGGGGCCTGGCTATGCCCCCGACCACCCCAGCTCAGCCTCCCTGTGAAAGGGAAGGTAGGGCTGCTCTAGCACCGCTGCAGTTCTGGCCTGAGCCACTGAGCCACTGCAGGCATGTGCCTGCATTTCCAAAATGAAAAGGGAATGTCTAATCACTTGCAAACAGGTTCAGTCTTTGCAGGTTAGACTAACCAGCAAAGACTGAATCAATTCAGGCTTGGGCTTTTTGAATGTCTGTTCCTAGCCTTAAAGCCAGAGGCACAGGGAAGAGGAGCTTGGGAGAGTCTCTCTAAGCCCAGTTCCCTACCCTGCCAGCTTTTAAATCACTGCCAGTGCCACCCTTAGTGAATGCTGAAATGTATAGTGGTTTTCATGATCTTAGCTCCTACTTCTTCGATTAAAGGGGAAACTAACATACAGCTGCAGTCAGAATGGTGTTCTATAAGTTTTAATTCTTACTGGCTTGGTCAGTCTCCCTCTCCTAGGAAAGAATTACAAGAGAATTCAGAGAGAATCCTGCAAAGCTATGTGGCATACCTTGAGCTTCATGATAGTTTTGAAGTTTGTGGCGAGGTACAGACATTCAAAAACGGCAAGGTGGAATTGATTTAAGTGGTGTAGTTTAGATTGGTAGCAAATGGAACACACAAAACTTAGTCTGTGTACGTCAAACTTCTGTTCTGTTATGGGTAGAGACCAGTTTTGTGTGCCAAGTTTCTGTTCTGTCATGGGTACAGACTTTCCAATCACTTACACCAGTAAAAGTATAATGTCTGTACCTGGTCCATGTTACTATTGCATAAAAAGGTGTATTCTTAACTCAGAATGAATAGTCTGAATTCAGTAGCTTGGGTTAAAAGAAAAGTGAAAACAAGGCAATCAAGTTTTGACTCTGGCCTGCAGCTAGAGTTAAAACACAGAAAAGATTGTGGAATCCAATTTGAGCTGCTGTTCCAACTGAAAACACAGCCCATCTTCAGTTCTATATTTGAACAAATTAGTTACCTGGGTTAGTTACAGTTACAGACATTTATTTTGCAATACAGACATACTTTTAGATGACTTCATCAGTTAACAAATGTTGTGTAATCTGTAAATGTATTCCTTTAAAGCCATGCAGGCTATCTGATTGCCACATTCCAGTGTTTAGATAGATATGGGCTAGCTCTTGCAAATCTTGACATGGAAGTAGTTCCACTGAAATCACTGATGGTGTATTTCATGTTGATAAAGAACACAAAAATGAGTAAAGGTCTATGGGACTCAGCTCTAAGTAGGACTCAGCTCTAAATGGGTTAAACATGATAAACTAATAGCACTTTAAATAATAGAAAAGTACTGTTTATTCATTTATCATGCAAAATGTGCTTTGATTCCGTTCCCACTGCAACCAGTTTGAACGTTGTGAACTGATATCAGTGAGATCAGCATTGGACCTGGCACATTGGACCTCAGCTGCAAATGTCATTAGTTTAATTCTGCACTTCACTTAAGTGAGAGAGATGCAGACCTGTGTAATCATGACTTTTTTGCTAGACAGACATTTTACGCTATCTTTGCCAGCCTTTCAATTGATTAGATTCAAGAAGTACAGATTATCATACAGTATATATTAAAACCAATTGTTCAGTCATCTGTTTTTTCATGGACCAGCAGAATTAAGCTCTTTCTTCCTGTCAATATCTGACAAAACATCTAGATGGCAACCACATATAACATTTCTTTTTTATAATAACTGGAAATATTGCACATTGTGCAAAACATATAATCAGAAACATGGAACATTCATTCTCATTCTGTACTGCAGACATTGGAAAGAGGTAAAAATATTTCCTAATTTAGAATCTGCTTTTGTCTTCCTCAACATTTTACACTCTGTGTGCTGTAACTCTTGCTTTAAAGCCTGTCAGGCTCGTCTACAGAAGCATCTCCCCTAGGCAAGCAGGGTAGCCAGACTTAACCTATTCAGAAGTCAGAAAACAGGAAAAATCTCCAATTTAATAGGATGGTGATCTGCAGATTTGAACAGTACAAGTATTTATTAATAATTCTATATTTTGAGGGCAGGAAGGAATATTGGGTCCTTTCTTTGCACCCTCCATTTGACTACTTCTGAATGCTTTTGCTCCCTCAGGCATCTGAAATAAGGAACCTTCCTGGCAGATGAGACCAGTAAAAGCCACAAAGGAAAAAAGGGAAATAAACCCAGGGGCTTAGGAGGAAAGAAATGTTCCCACTTGCCGAAGCATTCATCCCTTGGAAAAGTTGTGCCCTTTTTACTTATGTTTTCTGTTATTTGCCAATGGCTACTTTCATGGCCTTTTCACAGGTTCTGTCTGCAAAAGTCAAAGAAGAGGTCAGCTGGCTCTAGATAAACTTCTACTTCCAGCTACCTCCTCTTTTCTCCTCCCTGGCACAGAGAGATGGATTGCTTAATCACAACTACACTTCTCAGAGTTTTCTGTTTACATGCATGGCAACTTAAGGAAAAAGCACTATAGACAGTAATAGAAGATTATAGCTTTAATATGGGGTTGTTTGAACCATCCTATAGAATTTAATAGATAATTGTACCCTTCTGAAAGCTTTCATAAGATGGCTTTAAAAAAATCTATTTATTTAAAAAACAATTTCTCTAGCCCGATCTAGTGGTTGGAAAGGCTTTCCTTTTCTGGAGTCTTTTCTATGGGACTTTATTAGCTTCATCCCAATTCAGTTTTATAGGGATCTTCTACAAGGGATGAACAAAAAATATACTTGTGCTCACATACACACGAGCATGCACACACGCACACACACACACCACAGCATCTAAAAAACTGGGAAAGTCTGTTTTACATATTTTGTGAAATCATAGATTACTTTAAATGACTCTTGAGCCCACCTTGTAAAATTCAAAATTTACCAAAAGACACCTTTTTAAAAGTTGGGTTGTTTATTTCTAGTCTCAGCCTGTGAAATAAGTGCAAAACAATATCATGTTTTGCCCAGAATTTGAATGTTAAAACACATATTTTAATTTTGAAGAAAGCTGCTTAGTAAGATATTTGTAATGCAAAGGTCTACAAGCATATTCTACCAATGTGAAAAAGAAAAAGAAAGAAAAGGATAAAACAATTATATATTTTACTGCACACATAATGTATATGAGCTTTCAGTCTTACAGTATTTGTAAACAAGTTTAGAATGTATTCCAACCCTTCATGAGTTGGAAGTCTGTATAAACTCCCATGTTAGCACAAAGAGTATCAAGTCTCTTGCTATGACTATGATAAAAGAAGCAAATAGATCATGCAGAGAACTCCATCATGATGCATAAAGTCCCCTAGCTCTACCTAGTGGCTGGCAGGGAATATAATGTTTTCAACTGAACAGCTGCTTAATGCTTTTGCTGGCATGTAGAAATATAATGCAGAGGTATGTTTTTCTTGCATGTAGTTATGACTTTATGTAAAAGGATCTCAAGTCATTCTGCAACCAACTGTGTCATTTTAGTGAAGTGTTTGGTTTCCCTTTGCACACTGCCGAGTAAAAGATTAGAGCTCATGAATAATATTAAATAATATTTATAACATTTAAAGGGCCTCATCTTTTCTGGATCATATGTTTTGAAATTTTTTGCTAATATTTTTACCAAATTTCTATATATGCTATACTATGTTAGATATTATACATTGTATATAAGTACAACATAATTAATTCAATATTTAAAAAATACTCATTAGCTACTAACAATGCTAAATACTTGTGTTGGTGTTTAGAATATTTTAGATTTTGTTTTACTGGTCCTTATTTACTGTGCCCTGAGGCCAAAATTTTCAGAGTGACTTTGGATACTTCTATTTTAAATGCTCAAATTTCATAGATTTCATAGACATTAGGGCTGGAAGGGACCTCGCAAGACCATTGGGTCCAGCCCCCTGCCCAAGAGGCAGGAAGTCACCTAGGGTCAAAGGATCCCAGCAAGATAAGCATCCAAATGTTTCTTAGAAGAGTCCAGAGTAGGTGCTTGCACCACCTGTAGGGGGAGTCTGTTCCAGGCCTTGGGGGCTTGGACAGTAAAGAAGTTCTTCCTTATGTCCAGCCTAAAACAGTCTTGAAGGACTTTGTGACCATTGCACCTTGTCATCCCTTGGAGTGCTCTGGTGAACAGGTGTTCCCCCAGGTCCTGATGCACACCCCTTAAGTACTTATAGGTTGCCACCAAGTCACCCCTGAGCCTTTGCTTCTCCAGGCTGAAGAGTCCCGTGGCTCTCAGACTCTCCTTATAGGGCCTGTTCTCTTGCCCTTTGATCATGCATGTGGCTCTCCTCTGGACTCTCTCAAGCTTCTCCATGGCCTTTTTGAATTGTGGAGCCCAGAATTGGACGCAGTACTTCAGCTGCAGCCTCACCAAGGTTGAGTGCAATGGGAGGATTGTTACACAAATTGCCAATTGCTCAGATCATGAGTGAGACCTTATAAAGGGGGATAAGGAAAATGCCATGTTTATTGATTACATGAATTAGACATAGAGGTTCGGGCACACCACTTATACAGGCACACACAAATCATCATGCACAAAACTTACACTCAGGCACACACAAACACAAAACAACCATTCCATTCAGACATTATAGTTACCAGCAGCAGTTCAGTAATAGCACTGGATCGCCAGCCCTGGCCTTATTGAGAGAAGATGCAGATAGCAGGTTGGGTGGTTATTATGAGAGAAAGATCCTGTAGATAACAGCTTGGAGTGGGGTAAAACAGACATGTCTGTGCTCCGACAAAACAGTAGTTGAGAGAGAGACTCACCCAGCTTAGCATTTCTGAAGTCTTCTTTTACAGGGATTGGCATCCTTTGTTTCAGTGGTTTGGGTTTTTCCATACCCAGCTTCTGTTTTTGCGGTTGTTCTTCTTTTGTCTTCAGCTTATCTCAGCCTTGGAGTGTTCTTGTTGCCCATCTGGCAGGATGGGTGCATTCCTTCTCCTTGTTATCTTCTTTGTGCTCTAGGCCTGAAAGGGATTATTCAGCCATTCATTAATTAGTTTGCTGACTGGTAACTTTCATTTGGTGCCTTGTTGCTTACGTAAACAGTTAAATCTTCTTCTCCTGTCTCTATGCCATTCTCTCACCGCTCACCCTTTTACACACACTCATACATAAAGGCTATGCAGAGTTCATTCACTTACGTCAAGCAGAAGGATACAAAATGGAATTTTCAAATTGCTTACAGGACAAGATTAACATGGTTACATTTCACTTCTATTACAATCTGTTTTAACATCAGCTATATTAGTTCAGTTCCTGCTACAGGATGACATCCTGGGACTTGCTCGAGAAGCATTGATGGATGCAAGTGTGGATTCTGTTCCCCAAAGTCTGGTCCCATCAGCAAACTTAGCCAGTCCAAATCTGACACCAGAATCCATATCCTTTATAAAGATGTTAAAGAGTACAGATCCAAGAACGGAGCCTTGGGGGACAACACTGGTCACTGAGTTTCTTGTTGATTCAGTTCTGTCAAATACAACTACCACCCTGTGGGTCTGACCTCCGAGCCAGTTCCCCAGCCATCAGACTATAGTATAGCCAAGGCCACAGTTGTGCAATTTTTCCATGAGAACATTGTGGAACACCAAATCAAAGGCTTTTTAAAATCCAGATACATGGTATCAACCTCTTCCCCTTTGTCCAGGTGATATGTCACCTGGTCATAGAAGGAAATGAGATTGGTGAGGCAAGATCTACCTGCAACAAACCCATGCTGGCTGTTCCTTAAAAAGTTGCCTTTAGCTAGTCTATCAAGAATAGTTTCTTTGATAATTTTTTCCAAGATCTTTCCAGAGATTGAGGTATTGGCCTATAGTTCCCCTGGTCTTACTTCTTCCTTTTCTTGAACATAGGCATCACATTGGCCATCTTTTAATCTTCAGGTACTTTGCCTGAGCACCATGAGTTCTCAAATATCCTTGCAGTGGCCACACTATGATGCCTGCCAGTTCCTTAAGCACTCTTGGGTGCAATCTATCCACACCAGCTGATTTAAGGGTATCCAGCCTCTCAAGGTGTTCCTTTACTAGGTCAATACCAATGATAGGTGTACATTCACCCTCACCCTTGCCATCCCGCATCATGTTAGGTAGGGATTATGAAAAACTGATGCAAAGTACCCATTAAGCAAGTTGGCTTTTTTCTGAGTGTCGGTTGTCAACTGTCCCATTTGGTTCAGCAAATGGGACAGTTGTTTTTCTTCAGTCTCCCCACGTATCTGAAGGAGGACTTTTTATTGTCCTTGATCTGTGTTGCCAGTTGGAGTTCAGTTACAGCCCTGGCTTTCCTGGTTCACTCCCTACAGGTGCAGACCAGTGCAGAATACTCCTCTTCCATTCTTTATAAGCCTCTCTTTTTAGATGTAAGAGCTCCATGAGTTCCCTGTTGAGCCAAGGAGATTGTTGTGCCCTTTTACTATTTTCC
>NW_005843069.1:117706-128366 GCF_000455745.1 Alligator sinensis
GACATCCCTTGTGTTTCTAGGATCACTCCCTTAAGGAGCAACCATTTGTTGTGAACTCCCCTCCCAATCAAGTCATGGCCTCTCAGGGCCTTGACAACAAGTCTCCTGAGCTTATCGAAGTCAGCTTTCCTAAAGTCAAGGATTTGTGTATTGCTGACTGACTTTCCAGCTTTGTGATGGATAGTGAAGGTGATCAGCTCAAGATCACTGTCTCCCAGCTTCCCTTCAATTCTTAGGTCACTGACTAGATCCCCTTTGGCCAGTGCCAGGTCCAGCAGTGCCTTACCTCTAGTCATCCCATAAACTTCTTGAGACAGGTAGAGCTCATCCACATGCATGAGGAAGCTTTGTGACCCATCAGATTTAGCTGAGTGCTCTTCTCATGAGATGTCCAGGCAGCTGAAGTCCCCCATGACAACCATGCACCGAGAGCATGCAGCCTCAGCCAGTTCCCTGGTGAATTCATGGTCGAGCTTTTGTTCCTGATTAGGAGGTCTGTATTAGACTCCTACCATTGTGTCTCCTTCACCATGTTCCCCTCATATTCTAACCCAGAAGGTCTCCAGCCTTCCTCCATGTGTGCCAATCTCAGCTTATAGGGATGCGTAGCTATCCTTGACATGTAGCTACACCCCAAAGCCTTCCCGATGGCACCAGTGCCTCAGTCTTCTGTTAACTATCTCAATTCATCTTTCCCTCCTCAGCCCATGACCTGTAACCAGGAGGACCACAAAAAAAAAAACCCACCTGTGCCCTTAACCCCTTAAGCCTTGCTCCCAAAGCCCTGTAGCCATTCATGACCTGGCTAGGATTACTCCAACCTGTGTCATTTGTGCCCACATGGATAAGGAGCATGGGGTAGTGGTCGGAGGACTGAATAAGCTTTGGGATCCTCTCAGCTATATCCCAGATATGGGTCCCTGGAAGGCAGCATACCTCCCGGGCTAAGGGCAGCAGATTGCTCACTCTGTCCCCTTCAGGAGGGAGTCTCCCACAATGAAATTGAGACAGTCCTGATTAGATCTCCAAATGTGTTGAGCATTCAGAATTCCAGCTGAAGTCAATGGAGCTGTGGGAAATAACTCAGTACAATGGAAAATTAGTCCCAAGATATCATACCTTAATTAAAACCATAGTGTTCAGAATCAGTAATTGCTCTGAAAATCTGACTCTAAATCCAGACCAGGCCTTGTTTTTTTTGTTTTAGTGCTGCATGGGCCTTGGGTCAGCCCAACGCTTTTCTATGGCAGGTTGCGCTGTAGTCTGGGGAGCCCCAGTGGGCTACAGGTCATGATTCCCTTTATGAGTTGGAATAGCAGCACCTCTGAAGTTACTTTTCAGTTAATCTTTCATGTTGTTATCACAGCCCTACCAACAAAGCTTCACCTATAGAACATTAAGCAGGTTTCTGTATGACAGTCAAACACTGGGTGTTTGAGCTTTAAGCTCTCTACATCTGCATAATCTCAAGCACTGTCTCCTCATTTGGCCTCTTTAGCATGTGCCCTGGTGACAGGTCTTCTGTCTAATTCCCCTATCTGGAATTAGGACCAAACAGTCTGATTGCCTCAGGTCCTCAGGACCAGTGATGACTCTCCAAAACTCTTCAGCACACCCTTGCTCAGAGCTCCAGGTGTATGGATGCTCTAACTTTATACATAAGTAATAATGGAAACAAACACACACAGAGGATTTGCAAACCGTTACAAGCCCCAATCCTTTTTTTACTTTAGTAATGTAAACATTTGCATTAATTTCCATGCTTCATTTTCCCCACCCTAGGGCATTCTTTGGATCGAGGTCTGAGTGTTCTGTGCAGTCCAGGATTTCAATGTATTTACATGGCTCCTTCTCTGCATCTACTTTGCTGTTTCTTTGGCTGTTCCTGTAGTAAAGAAATCCCTATTCTATGAAACAGTGCTCCTCTGCTCTACCACTCCTTCCTTTTTACCTTCCCTGTAACAAGACAGATTAGATTGACAAAGAGGACAAAGAAAAGTGAGGAGGATTTCTGCTGCAGCTACTGACCCAGCCCTGGAGGAGAGAGGTGAACAGCCTCAAGAAGAACAGCTGTAAGATAGAGGGCTTCAATGGAAGCCCACAGGTAGAAATGATGAGGACTGAGGGAAAAAAGGGATGAACAGATTTTGGGCTCCAGGCTAGCCTGGATCTGAATGCAGCGTCTAGAGCAATGATGCTCAACCTTTTGGCCCTGTGGGCCAAATGAGTGGCAAGGGACTGGCCCACAGGCTGGATCAGACTCCACACCCTAGGATCAGGCCTGCACACTGGGAACCAGACCATACTGCCTACACCTGGCACTGCATGCAGGGATTGGGGCCCTAGACCCTGTGTCACCTCTGCTAGGCTCTGCAGACTGGTATCAGAGCCCCAGAAGCCCATACTACCTCTGTTCAGCCCCCATGCTTGTATTGGGTGCCAGTGAAGGATCAAGATGTTAGGATCAGGCCCCATGCCACCCAACATGCTAGATGTAGTGTGTAGGACCACAGTCCACAGGGCCCAGGGACGTGTGGAAAGCTCCAGGGACCAGATGACAAGGTGCCAGTGATTGCCAAATCTGGCCTACAGGCCAGGGGTTGAGTAATCCTGGTCTAGACAAACAAGATAGATTTAGAGGTTAGGGAAGAATTAACTAATAGATGCTAACTGGTATGGAGGTATATGCTATTTCAGTACTAAAGATCCAAAATCCCCTTTAGCAACTAGGCATCATTAATTCTTAGGCCTGTGCAAAGCAGCTAGTATTCACTTCGGATTCACATTTGGCCCATTCAGGGGACAGTGATTCAATTTGGTGATTTGAATCAGTGTCTCGAATCAATTTGGCCAAATCTCTGAATCAGCCAGGCCCATCCCCCACCCACTCTCCCAGCTGGGCAATGCCGAAGCTCACGGCACTTGGGAAAAAAAAGCCCCGTCTCACCTGGTGCTGCCAGGCAGGGGGCAATCCTTGCTGCCCCCCACTGCCCCACACTGCATAGGGGGCTCTGCATTATCCCTCTGACCCGCCCCCCGCTCCCCAGTCCCACCCCCATGGCTGTCCTGCCCACCCCAGCTCCTGCCCTTTAAGAAAAAAAAATATGAGAAAAACCCTCAATTCACCAGTTCCTGCTAGGCAGGAGATGATTGCTGCTGCTCCCCGGTGCCCCACGCCAAATGGGGGGCTCTGCATGAGCCCCCTGAAGTGCTGAGGCCACTGCAGGAGCTGGTGAGTCTTGGGATTTTTCTGTTTTTTTTTTTTTCTTAAAGGGCCAGAGCTCGGGTGGGTGGGGCAAATATAGGGTGGGGCTGGGACAGAGGGAGGTGGTCAGGGGGCTCATGGCAGAGCCCCCCATGCAGCATGGGGCAGTGAGGGGGCAGCAGGGATCTCCCACGCTCCCGGCAGCACCTGGTGAGTGGGGCTTTTTTTTTAAGCACCAGGAGCTGGGGCAGGCAGGGCAGCCATGGTGGGGCTGGGGGAGTGGGCGGGGGCCAGAGGGGCTAGGGGAGCAAGCTAGGGGAGATGGGGCCTTGCAGGGGTCTCCCCTGGTGCCGTCCCCTTCCTCCAGCCCCCCTCCCCTGCCCCCTACTTATCAGCTCCAAGTCCGGCTGCAGCTCCCTGCTGTGGTCACTGAGGACTATCTGAATCATTGAAGCTCTCCAAATCTTTTCCAAATCGATTTGGAGAGTTTTGAATTGATTCAGACCTTTTAATTGGTCCCCTGATTCAATTTGGATTCAGATATTCGGCCACCAAATTGGGCTGAATCACCTCCGAATCCAACCACCCAAAGCTTCACACAACCCTACTAATTCTCTCTCCCAGATGGGTAAAAAGCAGTAGTAGTTGAACACTAGACTGAAAACCACAACATAATCATTATTTTTAATAAAAATGTAGATTGGGGAAATTCTGGTTCATGAATTTCATCTTTCAAGTTGCAGTATCATAAATAGATATACAACATTCATTCTAAATTTTAAGAGTGCACTTGAAATCCTTTTACACACTAATAACCAAATTCATCTGCTTTTTGTTTTATTCAGACATCAGGAAAATGAAATGAGAATGAGATGTTCATTGCATCCTTCTTACTAATATAAGCCATACCACAACTGGTTTAGGGCCTTCCAACTGAGAGAATGCAATGACAAGCACATGGGTTACATTTGAAGAACAAGCTTAAAATTGTTCAGAGAAAATTAGGCAAAGGGAATATAACCCCCTGTGCACTAATTTGGGTGTTTCATTTTGATCTATAAATCCTTGTATGGTTTGAGATCCACGTTCTTTCTTGTGCATTGCCACAACAGCTGAGTAGCTGAACTGTATTGTCATCTTTTCTTACATACAACAAGCCCACAAAGAAAATGTGTACATTGTTTTTGAACGGCAGAATGTAGAAGAAAAGATTTTTCTAGAGTCATAGCCAACTGTGTGACATATAGCAAGTTCTCCTGGAAACAGACAGTGTACAGGAAATGTGGCATCCCAGGAGACAGTCCGGGTGAGGTAGCAGAAACTTCCTGATGTTTCCAGTTCACAACCCCCATCAGCATACTTCCAGAAGCTACAGTGCCCAATAGCTACTGTATTGGTGAGAGGGCTAACACAGGACTCTACCCCTTTGCTTGCTAAGCAAGGTGCAAGTAGTAGCCATCTTGGAAGCTGCACTGCATGCACAGTGTCTCCAGGCTTGTTTCTGCTCCAGCAAAAAAAAAAATCAGCATCCCTACTTAAAACACATACCCCATTTTGGGGGGCTAATTTTTTGGGGAAAAGTGTATATGGTCTGTGAGTAAATACATTCACTGACCTTTCAAAGAGAAAGTCTGCACACAATGAAATGTATCCCTTGAGAATGGATCAATCCCCTGTTGTTGAGTATTTTATAGTTACACCTAGGGACTGGGCTGCCTTTATGCAAAGGCTGTACAAATACTCTATATACCATCTGATTGGTGTATTTAGATTAAAGTCTAAATAAACAAGACAGACAAGTGTGGGAAGGGAAGAAGAGGTGTAAAGAGACAGAGTAACTGTGACAGGTTTAGTTTACATAAGAATAGATTGCCCACCCGGCTGTTATCAGTAAACCTTTCTAGTGAAGATACAGTTTATGCCAGAATAGATTATAGTGGCTCTCCCAACAAAGTAGTGCTGTTATTTTTTTGCCAGTATAACTGAGTCAACACTTAAGACTTTTACCAATATAAAAATATTGTTGGTTGGCTGCATAAACCTGGCCAAAACATCATCATCTTTAGTAACAGATGAGATAAATGTTGTCATATAGCATGACAGAGACTCGAGAATTTCAACCAATATCTCCTACATCAAGCCCATAACCTGTCCATGGTCACAAATCAAGTCAATGTCAGAACCAGAAAAAGACATTGCTGTCCAGTGCCATATGTGCACACATGTGAATTCCATATATTTATTTATATTTGTGTTTTAAAATAAAGGAAACAAGGATTATGACAAGTAGACTGGAGAATGGGGCTATCTTTGCAAGGGGTGCTTGCAAAGATCTTGGCAAGATAAGCTGCAGAGGATCTATGACTACTGTTTAGCAAGCTGGGGCAGGGACTAGCTTTTTTGTTTTGTGCTTATACAACACATAGTACAGCAGCTCATGACTGGGGGTCCTAGGCACTACAGTAATAGAAATAATAATTAGCGGTAATGTTGTCAATAGATCACCAATGTTAGCAATGTTAGTTGTGTGTGGCTTTTAAGTTTTTTTGCAAGTGCACTTAGAGCTTGTTGGCTCAATTTAAGATTATATAAGAATGCATTAATATTTAAAATTTGAATACAAGGTTATATCAGAGCTTTTCAATTCAATGATTTTATAGTTCTTTCAAGAAATGTACAACATGAGAAAGGCTTATTAAGCTAAAAACAAACTTTCTTTGAACATTTTCATAATTCATATGGGTTTTTTTGTCCTTTGGTGAGGTTTTGCAGATAATATGAAAACTCTCAATGTGTGTGCATGTCAGTAATTTATTCTGCATAGATTGTCATTTAATTGAATTGTAACTAGCATAGTTGTTGAGACTGCACCCTCAGGACCCTTTGAAAATGAGAAAAGAATGCTTCAGATTGTTTCTTCTTGATTAGAAAAAAAAGAAGTGTGAGTGCTCCACAAATTCTGAAATGCTGAATCCTTTTGCTGACAGCACCAGGTAGTCGTGCATAATGATTAGGAACTGATTAGAACTTTATTAGACATACTGAAACATTGCAGGTATATACCTTGCAATATGTCAACTACCTGGACTGAATTCAGGGGCTAAGATGTGATTCTGATGACAAATATTTCTCCTCGCTATTGTGGAAGATCATGTTGTGAACCCACAAACAAATTAAATGCTTTAGATCTTCAGCTGAGATGTTCTTGTGAGGTTGTATTAAATATTTCTGTGATAATTCATTGTTTCAGCCAAAGGATAGAATTTCACCGTTTTTCTTTATAAAAAGCTTTTGCTTAGATCAGAAACAGTTCAGAACAGAGAGCATGTTATGGTTAAGTGAATAAATCCATAACATAAATGACAAAGCTGCCAAAATCTGCCCTCTTGCAGTGCATGAGTGTTATGACTATAATTTAAGGACAGTATTTGGACCAGAGTTCGTGGCATTCAAATCCAGTCACTTCATTCAGATAAACATGGTACAGTGAGCATCAATTAGAGATTTATGTGCTGCATGGTTTACTTCTGATTTCACAGGGTATAAATTCAGAGCAGTTCCAGTGTACTAAGTGGATTGGCTCTGGTATAAAAAGCTAAGAGTGAAATTATAGTCCAGCCCATTAGTTGTTACATACAATTAGGTTATTTTGGGAGAAATTTGAAATGGGAAGATACTGTGAGGTTGTGATGTTCCCTAGCCCAAGTTCACCCTGGGTGCACCCTTAAGACATACTTCTTGTGTGATTCCATACCTTCTTCCCCAAACTCCTCTCTGCTTTCTGCTGCTTGACCACTGAGAACTGGCTGAGGTTAGCAGAAGTCAATTCTTTGGTACCTCAGCCCTACCTATGTCACTCAGGCCTTGCCTTTGGCAGAGGGAATTTTCTCAGCTAGAAAGATAACACCTTTGTCAGGTCATATGCTTAGAAAAGATGAATCCTCCTTTCTGTGTAATGGGCCAGATACCCTGGAAACAAATATCATTGACATTTAAGTGGTTTCTAAAAATATATTTTTTTAATGATTTATTATAAAGAACAAGAAAACACACAAGACATCAGTAACTGTATCTTGAGATACAGACAGAAAGATATGAGTAAACAAACCAAAAAAAATCAAAACAGTAACCTGTTCTTATCTTGTACTTTAAATCCAAGGATGTAGTCTCTAGCCAGTTTCAATAGCCATGCCTCTGACCTTGCTGTTAGGGCCCCTCCTGCAAGATTTTTTTCATTTTGCTTTTCTCAGCTTGCCTTCATCAACACAGTTGCCTTGTACCCAGGAAGACTGAAGACCATTCCATTCCCTCCAGGCAAGCTTACAGTTGCCTATCTGGCCATTAACATAGACCCCTTCATTTCTGGAGGGTTCATACTATGCCAGTAACTTCTTGCCCTCCCCCCTCCTCCCCATCACCAGGACATGTTTACCAGAGCAAAAATCCTTCCTGATCTAATTAAGACCAGGAGCATAAATGCATCCTTTCAGACTTGAAAATTTGCTAATCCAATATATAGTCGCTGTTTCAAGGTGTTACTTCATGCTAGAATTTTTCTTTTTAAAATGTAAATTCACTGTTGTCTTGTGATAGCCTCACTCCCATGACTCAGAGCAGATAGGCAAGAGTGATGAATCAACAAACCCTGTCAATTAATAATTCTCAGCAATTACCTCTGTGTGAACAGTTGAGGGCAACTTAATTACTCTCTCACAAAGCACCCTAGGTTATATCAAAATTACATACTATATACAGGTTTATGCCAAATTATATTTAAATCAAATACATCCAGATATAAATATGACAAAACTAAAACCTGCTTCACTCTATCTACAAATACAGACCAAAAACCACAGGAGTAAATCTAATTTAGGAGAATATTCATGCACACTATACAGTGGGTATCTACATATGTATTTACGTCAGCTAAAATTTGCTGCACAGTAAGCAGAAATAGGCCAGCGTCTACACATGCAGGCATTAAAGCACATTAATGCTGTGTGTGGAATGACTTGGCACTAAAGTTAGTCCCAAGTCAGTTCACATACACAGTGTTACTGTTCAGTAAGGTGTCTAAATGTGTGTTACTGTGCAGTAACTAATCGGGCATAAATTTGGTACCTTCATGATGCAGGTATCAAATTTACGCTCAAGTCAGCACAAGTCACCATATTTACTGCACAGTACAGGTATGCATATGTAGACGTGCACCCCTACTGCACAGTAATTTTGGTTACTGTGCAGTAAATGTGCATGTATAGATGCACCCAGTGAACCCCAAAGGCAACTTTGTTCTGGGGTGAATTCATGACATACACATTAAAGGTCATCTCAGAGACGGCAGAAAGCTGAGAGCATAGTGCACTTCACTCAAATGATGTTTTAGGCATCAGTTCCATTACATTATGTCCCAGGAGGACACAAGCAGAGGTCCTAGAACACCCATCAGAGCAGGACCTGAGGCTGGAGTAAGCCCATGGAAAAATGAACCCAAAAACTCTAAAAAGGGCACTCACTCACTTCCAGCAGAAAAAGCCATGCTGCACTGAGAGGAACCGCCGGTGCAGTTCATCAGCCACTTTTATTTGAGGTTAACTAATTATTATTGGCGGTTCATGCCCCACTTTTCAGAGTTAGTGGCACCACTCACAGAGGCCCTGAAAAGGCGAAGAACGGGGGCAATAAAATGGACCGCCGAAATTAGATGTAATTTTGAGCTCCTTAAGAAGGCATTGTGTGAAGACATAGTGATACACACACCCAATTTTCACAAACCTTTTATCTTACAGACAGATGCCTCGGAGACAGCTATAGGGGCAGTCTTGACCCAAGAAGATGCGGGAATCAAAAGACCCATGGCATACGCGAGCCGTAAGCTACTCCCTGTGGAGACATGGTACACAACCATAGAGTGGAAGTGTCTGGCAAATCAATGGGCTGTGGAGCATTTCTGCTACTATCTGATGGGGAGGGAGTTCAACTGTATAATGGACCATACACCCCTACAATGGCTAAGCAGAGCAAGAACTGATAATGCCCACATAACCCAGTGGGCCTGGCCTTGCAACCTTTCAAATTTCAAATACTATACCACCCCGGAAAAAATAATGTTGTGGCTGATTTTTTGTCCAGGTGTGAGGCCGGAGACAGACCACCAAACATAGTGAACCAGACAGCAAGGAAACAAGAGACACCAGGTAGGGAACTGAGCCAAAGACTTGGAGTGCCCCAAGGCATCTTAAGGTGGGGTTGTGTCCCAGGGGGACACAAGTGGAGGTCCTGGAACACCCCATCAGGGTGGGACCCAAGGCTGGGGTAAGCCCATGGAAAAACGAGCCCAAAGACTCTAAAAAATGGGCTCACTTACCTCCAGTAGAAAAAGCCACGCCGCGCCGAGAGGAACCACCGGTGTGGTTCATCAGCCACTTTTATTTGTGACTGGAAGCAACACTGGGGGATGATGTCACCAGAAACCACCACCTGGCAGATTCAAAAGCCGGCAGCAGGGAAACAGCAGGGGTGGCAGCTAAACCCGGGTGAGGGTGTGACACCGCCCCCCAGGCTACAAGGTCACCAGGGAAGGGGATCTGTGAGAGCCCGGATGGGGACCCACCAGAAGGGTCCTGGCTCTCTTAAAAAGGTAAACACTCAGCTCAGCAGGACAGCCAGGCCCAGGAGGATGGTGTCGAGCGATCCTGACGATGACAGATGCTAGGCCTGTGAGTGGGATGGGCTGTGGCCCAAACCCCTGCTGTTCTTTTCTTTTCTCCTTCCTTTTTTTTTGCTTGGTTTACATTAGTTTCTTGGAGGGCACTCAGAGCCCAAACCAGGGAAGCATCTCCAATTGACCTGAATGGTCAAGGAGAGGAGTGGAGGCAGCCTCACCGAACCCAAGAGCTCAAGGATAGGGCCAAGGCAGAGGCAGAGGCAGGACCTGTCCCACACCACATAAACACCTGGGGTGAAGAAAGACACCAAGGGATGGGCAAGAGGGGACACAAGCAGGAAGGAACATCAAAGAGACAAGCCAGTGATCCATCATGTGGTCGTCCTGAAGTCTGGCGTATGGCTGGGGTGTAGGGGAGATGGAGCCCGAAGAAAGCCCGCAAGGGGCAGCACCCGGTCAGCAAGGTCCCACAAGGGAGAACCCCACTACTGAAAGGAAGATCAAGTCAGGGGGAGAGGGATTTAATGGTGGGGGTCTACTACAGACCACCCCCCCGGAAATTTTCGGGCCAGCTTGCAGAGGCACTTAAGGCAAGGGATGTAGTTGTCATGGGTGATCTAAATTACCCAGATATATGCTGGGAGGAGCAGTCAGCCAGGTCGGACCGTTCCAGGAGGTTCCTGGCCAAGATACAGGACCTCCACTTAACCCAGGAGGTGCACAGTCCCACCAGAGGAAATGCCCTGTTGGACCTGGTCCTGGCCACAGGCGATGATCTGGTAAGGGGG
>NW_005843069.1:128861-144499 GCF_000455745.1 Alligator sinensis
TGGGGCCCCTGCAAGATACGCTGGGCAATCTGGTGGTTGTGCCAGAGGAGAAGGCAGACCTCTTTAACAAATTCTTCACCTCCATTTTCTTGTGCAGGGACTGGGACTCCCCCACCGTGATTCAAGATGGACTCGAGGGGAACACCTCCAGACCTAAGGTTTGACCAACCTGACGATGGGGGGTTGGACCCAGAAAAGTATTACGCGAACAGGCCGGGGACGAAAGGGTTACGGGGCCTTGTTCCTCCTTCTCCTGTCTCTTTCTCCGTCGACAGAAAACACCAAGGAGGCAGTATAACAAATAAATGCTTTACTCACACTTTCGTATAGGTGGTTTCCTTTACGGCAGTTTCAAGAATAAACTCGCTGTTAATTCGAGAGCTCTAATTCGGTCGTGAAGGGGGCTCCCGGGGGGAAGGGATTTTGTGGACGCAGGACCTCCGGTGAGGGTGATCAGGCCTCTCCGATATGGCGTGGGTCCCAGCTTTTTTGGCGTGCGCGCTTTTCCTTTTAAACGGGCTGCATCCGCCCGCCCCCTGCCAATCAGCCCGGGACCGCCGATCTCACGGCTATCAGGCCGCGCCCACCACTTCCCCCATGCCATGAGCACAACTTGCTCTCATGTTTGGCATTTGGTCATTTATATTTTCTTTTTCTTTATCACAAGGTTGAGGAGGACCGGGTTAGAGTGCTTCTGGAGGGGCTGGACGTGTTCAAGTCAGCAGGTCCAGATGCTCTCCACCCCAGGGTGTTGAGGGAGCTAGCAGGGATTATTGCAGGGACCTTGGCATGGCTTTATGAGCACTCGTGGTGCTCGGGCCAGGTGCCAGATGATTGGAAGATAGCCAATGTGGTCCCCATCTTTAAAAAAGGGAGGAAGGAGGACCCGGGCAACTATAGGCCCATCAGTCTTACCTCAATCCTGGAGAAACTCTTTGAGAAGATCATCAAGGAGCACATCTGTGATGGGCCAGCATGGGGATGATGCTCAGGGGCAACCAGCATGGTTTCATTAGGAGCAGGTCATGTCAGACCAACCTGATTGCCTTTTACAATCAGGTCACAAAAGCATTGGATGCAGGTGTCGCCGTGGATGTAGTCTTTCTCGACTTCATCAAGGCCTTTGACACTGTCGACCACCCCATCCTCATGAAAAAACTAGGAGTCTGTGGCATAGATGCCTACACAGTCAGATGGATTGCAAATTGGCTGAAGGGTCATACTCAGAGGGTGGTGGTGGACGGGTCATATTCGACCTGGGGGTAAGTGGGCAGCGTAGTCCCCCAGGGCTCGGTCCTTGGGCCCGCGCTGTTCAATCTCTTTATCAGCGATTTGGACAAAAGGGTGAAAAGCAATCTGTTCAAATTTGCTGATGATACCAAAATTTGGGGAGAGGTGGGCACGTTAGCAGGGAGGGAAAGACTGCAGAAAGACCTGGATAGGTTGCAGGGGTGGGCTAATAAAAACAGGATGCGTTTCAATACTGACAAGTGCAGGGTGCTGCACTTGGGCAGTAGTAACCGGCAACACACTTATAAGATGGGAAACTCAATGCAAGGTCACGGTCGGCAGGGCTAACTGGACCCTATTGTGCATCCACAGGTGCATCTCAAGCAGGGCCAAAGAGGTGATCCTCCCCCTCTATGTGACACTGGTCAGGTCACAGCTGGAGTACTGTATCCAGTTCTGGGCACCCCACTTCACGAGGGATGTGGACAACATTGAGAGGGTCCAGAGGAGGGCCACCCGCATGATCCGGGGACAGCAGGGCAGACCCTACACTGAGAGGCTATGGGACCTGAACCTGTTCAGCCTTCACAAGAGAAGGCTGAGGGGGGGCCTTGTGACCATCTATAAACTCACTAGGGGGGACCAGAAGGTTTTGGGGGAGACCTTGTTTCCCCTAGCGCCCCCCGGGATAACAAGAAATAATGGCCACAAGTTGTTGGAGAGTAGGTTTAGATTAGACATCTGTAAGAACTACTTCACAGTTAGGGCGGCTAGGATCTGGAACCAATTTCCAAGGGAAGTGGTGCTGTCTCCTACCCTGGGGGTCTTTAAGAAAAGGCTTGATGCCTACCTGGCTAGGGTCATTTGCACCCAGTTTCCTCCTGCCCAGGCAGGGGTCAGACTTGAAGATCTACAAGGTCCCTTCCGACCCTACTTCTATGATTCTATGATTTTATGAAGTCATGGCAGGCAAGTTTAGGGGCCTCCCTCAGGGTCGAACACAACTCAATGCCCATGTCCCGGGGAAACATCCCACGGCCAGAACTAGATGTGTGCTTTAAGGCTTCTAGAGAGCACCTATACCAAACCAGATGGGTACATGTGATTTAATAAATGTTTTCAATTCTAATTTCTATTATTTTATTCTTTGCAGTGTAAAATAATGCAATAACTGACTTTGGTTTGTTTGGTTTTTTTTCACTTATATCTTTGAAACGAAAAAGTTCAAGGCTAAAGCTCAGAATTTAAATCAGCAAAAACTGAAAAATTTAAAGTAGTGATAACTCAGCCTTGTTGCATAATAGTATTAAATATAATACTATCAAATTCTCTATACAGTGGAGCTTGTGAGAATTTTGCCTTTACATTGATCAAATTCTTGTGCTCTTAAATTCTTACCCTTAATGTCAGCTCACCATAGCATTTTCTTTACTGACTAGACAGAAATTCATACAAAATGTGTCTGCACAATAACAAATTAATTCAATGAGTTTAAAAAAAAACAGTATCCCTTTAAGAAAACATCCATCATATTCTTCTTGCATGTTACCATGAGTAATGGCTAGAGATTCATTCATCTAAAACCCTGATGAATGATAAAAATCTAGTCACTCATTACGCACAAAGTTGGCAGAACAACACTCAGAAGAAGAAAGGACAAGAATGCATGATGAAATCTATAGAGGATTTTAAAGTTATTTTTACATAAATTGGAACAAGGATAATTAATAATAATGATGAGGATAATTAATAGCTATGTTTTTGATTAGTATGATAGCAAATTCTAAAAATACTAAGAAGTCATAATCCTGAAAGAAAAAATGCATAGTAAAGACACAAGTTACAGACAAAAGACCATTGTAAGAAAATGCAATATTTCTTTTTTTGTCTTTCTAAGACCAGGAGCCATCCAAATGAAGGGAAATAATTGAGTATAAAAGCAATCTTAAAATTCTTTTCTTCCTTAGTAGGTGGCAATTAGATTTTATGATTGTTTTAGGCTTGGTATTCCACTGCTTAATCATCCATTTCTTCATGCTCTCATCTCTACTTGTATCACTGTTGTAGTAAAAAAATATATATTTTTATGGTTCTCTCCTAAACATATTCACTTGAATAATTTTGCATTTCCATTGAAAAAGCTATAGTTATTAGTGGTACTTTAGCTTTTGAAAGTCAGCAGGAGATGCTTTGGAAGTTAAACTTTAAACTGGTTTCTCCCATAACCTAGCAACTTATAACAAATAGGCTTTTTACTTTACTATCATTCTTGCATGTGGAATTGCAAGAATCACATGTACAAAAATAGACCACAGATGAGAATGCAATAATGCATCTGAAGCAGAAGACTAATTTGTTAAAATCAGACTTATAAAAACACAGTAGACATAGTGGCTTTTACTCTCATACAATTACATCTCACAAGCTAAATAATAATAGAGCCCTAAGGAACATTTTGTTGCTGCAGGAAATAGCAGTCTTCTCTGTGAGCCATAATGGGGCAATTTCTGGGGTAGGAGACATAGCACTATTCAAGAAGCCATTCTGGAATCAGAAATAAAATTGAGAATGTGACCACTTTTGATCATGAGATTTCCTGTGCTACCTTTGGCTGCTATCCCCAATGTCCTGGCCTAATTTCAGTTAGAATAAAGTTGATTGAATTCAGTCTATCTACATTCTACATGATAGGGCTGTTGTTTGTCACACAGGTTTCTATTTTTTAACATATTTCTATAGACCCTTTGTGCCACTAGCTGAGAATATGGCTTGATATTTTTAACCTCCTGTCCACAGAGAATCAGCAATGTTGTTTTGTACTGTAAAATAATGTTTATACTCTACACTAGTGATTACTTAATCTAATGGCTAACAGAAATCCCTAAGTACTAGGACAAATTCTGAAGTCATATTAATTTTTATTCCTAAAAATCTTCCTTTGAAAAGTTAGGAATTTGAAGAAATCAAAGAAATTTGACCTTAGCTTGAGTGAGGACTGCATGATTTTCTCCTAATTGTATAATTTTGTAAAGGATTTAGGAATCATGTAGGATTAAAGGTGCTGCTAATACAAATTCATAAAGCATCTGATGGGAATTTTTCCAATAAGACCATGAATAAACCTGTGCAACTTGACTCATATGTTAATAGTGGAATTGATTCCTATGTAAAGTTAGGGGTAAGCAGTACTCCAGCTAAGCAATAAACTATAAGCAACATATTATTGCTACATCTGCACTTTAAAAAATGTGCATTGTATGGTTACCTCATCCACATAATATAATAAAAAACACCGTAAGCAAACCATAGTGATCTAGTCCCAGATCCACTTCAGTTTTTTGGAACCTATCCTTAAGTCTTGGAATGTCTGAAAGTTAGACACCTTGTTCCGGGAAGATATTCCAACTTGATTAGGTTTAGGTGCCTTCAGCAGATGATCCAGAAAGCTCTGAGGTACCTAGCAGTAACACTAAGCACAGGATTGTACCTAAATTTCCACCCCTCTCCAGAGCTTTGTTGCCTGACTCAAGCTGCATATTCAGCACCTCCATTTTCTTGGGATTCAGAATGCCTAGTCTTCTGATGATTGGCTTCAGACTGGTTGTCTAGGGTTAGAGCACTTGCTCAGGAATTGGGTTATGTGGTTTGCTCATCCAACCCATCTTCAAGTTACTATAGCCCACCTTTCTCACTTTCCAGAAGAGTTCTCCAATCAGCAGGCTTCTCAATAGCCTTCCCAAACATGGAAGAAAGAGCCTGACTGTAGCCTGATGGTTAAGGCATGCAGCTGACTAGAGGAAAGATCTGCATCCTGCTCCTTGCTCCTAGGATTATTTCTGGGTTTTAACCAATAACTCTTTAATATAAAATATATAAATAGTCATGGGGTCCAGACCTGACTCTCGTTTCCCATCTCACAGGACGGTGCTTATCACTGAACCACAGAATCTCACTTCCCTATCCTTGCTATTCATCTGATTCCATGACTCTTACATTCTTGGCTGCACAGGAGATTAATAGGAGAGGTTAACAATGATCCAAACCAACACAGCCTATTCTACAGCTTGGCAGTCAGGGCAATCTCCTGGAAAGCAGGACATGGGGTCTGATTCATCTTGTGCTAAGAAGATGAATGCAGGCCTCCTACTTCCTGGATGCATATCTAACCAGTAGATTACTGTAAAAAATGGGTATGTCCACCATCGCCATCATTTCTTCACTGAATTATAGTATTGTGGATTTAAGCCAGATGTGCTTGGAGCACACCTACCAGATTGGGTTTCTCTGTAGATGTAGGTACCTCTCCAGTGCCAACTTGGATTGCAATGACTTTAAGCAAACGTTAGGTGCTTAGTGATCAAACTGGATCCCTTCTCACTATGATCAGATAACCAAGTCTAGGAAAGTCTGCCATTTAAAATGAAGGCCTCACCTGGGCTCTACTCAGATTTGTGGTTTCTGCAGCAGGACCCATATGCATCACACTTTGGGACTTAAGGACCTACACTCCGCCTAAGTCCATTGAAGCACTTACTAAACCAAAGAAGATCTGGCTTCTTGTCATAATTACCAGCCAGACTGCAATCTTATAGCCCTTTCTTCTTTTAAGCCCTTCTTTTAAGGGCTCCTGTCAACCTTGAAGAATCATGGTTTACTGACTTCCCTATCTTTAAGTAGAGTGATATGATTTTACCAGAGATACATAGCCATGTTATTCTAAAGTCAGGCAGAAGGCAGGGTAGAGGTGCACCTTGTAGACCAACTAAATCAGAGATGCATAAGCAACAGTTTACTTCATCATTGAGGGGTGCAGGGGTTATAAAAAGCTAACCCAGGTAATGAGATAAGAATCCATGGTCTTGGTTTAGACCAGGGGTGGGCAATTATTTAGGCTGGAAAACTACCTAGTGAGTTTTGGTGAGTTGTCAAGGGCCACACATGTAACATCTTTCAGAAGATGTCTTTTTAACAGATTATAAATTTTTAAAAAAACAGTCCATATATAAAAAACAAACATCTACTATAACATATTTTAATTTTATTTTAAAAAATATTATTGTCCTGATTTATGGCCCGGGGGGGGGGGGGGGGGGGGGGGGGGTTTATGTGCGGGGGGGATTGAGTAGTGTATATAGAGGTGATTGCATAATAGCTCAAAATACAGTCCTACTCCTGTAGATTGGGAGGCTAGAAGGGTGTTGGGGTGCATGTATGGGAGTCGGGGTATGTGGTGGGGATAAGTGTGTGCAGGGGAGGTGGGGTGGGAGGTATGGAGTATATATGGTGGGGTGGGTGTGCATATGTGGGCGGGTGCCTGATCACTAGGTCCCAGGAGCCAGCTGGGGGTGGGGGGAGAGAGGGATGGGGTCAGGGGGTGCATGCAGCCAAGCTCACCCAGGCAGTGCAGGTGCAGATGTGGTCCACCCCCCTCCACATCTGGCCCACAGCTGCCCTGCATCACTCTGCATGGGGCCAAGCCCTTCCTACTCCTGCTCATACCCACCAATGATCCCTGCTCCAGCCCCAGCCCCAGCCAGTGCACAAAGCTTCTTGGCAGCGCTCACTCCCTTTCATTCACTTGGCCCCCTGCAAGTGGCTGCTCATCATGCTGGACAGGTAGAGTAGGTGAGTGAAGCGTGGACTATACCAGGTAGGAGCAGGCAGGGCTTAGCTCCATCCAGAGCACTGTGGGAGCAGCTGCAGGCCTGATATAATCAATTGATGGGTTCCTGGCCACCTGTGGACCAGATCCAATCAATTGGCAAGCTAGATCTGGCCCTATTTTGCTCACCCCTGCTTTAGTCTAGTCCATGGATAATTTCTTGATCTACATTTTCACATTCAAGTTGTTTTTTAAAGTTTTGTTATCGAGGTCAGCAATGGAATATCCAGGGAGCTTAATGTATTCTGCCACATGTTTGTGTGTGTTACTGGAATAGATTTCAAACCAGTGTTTGTACATTTTCACTCACAGGGATTGCCTCATCTGTCCAATGTAGACAGCAGAGGGGCGCTGTCACATATGCCATCAGATGTTTACATTGATAGAGGAGCAGGTGAATGCACTTTGGATGTTATAATACATGTTATTTTGTCTAGAAAAATGGGTGGTCTTTCCCGAGATCTTGATGAGGAACATGGCTGACATCTGGGTGTGGAACTAGCTCTTGTGCCTTGGTGAGAGTAGGAGTTAGGTAGTCTGTTGCTAGAAAGATGTTGTTTGAGGTTGGGGGCTATATAAACCAAGACAAGTTTGTCTCCCATGAGTACCTTGAGATGTTTGTCTTTTGCTAATTCAGATACTAGAGAAAGTCTGGCAACAGCAGAATGGTACTCAGCATGGACTAATACCCTCTGTTTCTTCACTGAATCAAACTTTGGTGAAACCAAATTGCTTTCAGCCAAATAAAGTTACACTTCTCAGCAAGATATTAGGCAAGGCTGCTGCAGTTAAAGTGCTTGCAGTACCCAACCTAGCCCAGTATATTGAAATGATCTATTTATCTTTTTAATCAAACCTAATCATTATGATTTTCCTGAGCTGAAATATTAATTTTTGGACTCTTCCCTTCTCCTGAGCTACAGCAATATTGCAGAGTGTTATAGTTCTGTGGCCTTCACAGGGACTCCCCACAGAGGCTCTGTTCCTAGGCCAAGTCCTATCTCTCATGATGCATAGCACTGCCTTATACCAAGACAATTACTGAAACCTGCAACACAAGATGTCTTTGAGAAATGTGAAGGTAGTAAAGTACACTTGGATTTAGATATCAGGAACTGGTGGTCAAACCTCTGGTTAAAAGTTTATTAATACACATTTTCCTAGCCTTAGCAATAGGCATAATAAAAAGTAGCCCAGAAATCTCTAGATACACTGTTGCTTCTTAAATTCACATAACAGCAATGTTTATATTTAGCTCCAGACAACAAGCAAAATGTAAGGCAGTCAGTGGGCAATGGCTTTTTCCTTCTACACATTTTATTTTGTATATTGCCTTGACCTAGTAGTGAAATAGTTTCTACAAGGTGATGCATAAATCAATTATACATGTACAGTCCAAACATTCTATGACCATTTCAACTTGTATACTGAACTGCATTCTTGGAGTTCCACTTGAAGGACCTACTTTCCTGTCACCAGGAGAGGCAAATGGTGATGATGCAGAATTCTAGATTCCATCCACATGTTGGACCAAATAGTGAGCTGCTATCTGTTGGCACTGGATTTATGACCCAGATACCTTGCTCTGGGTGGATCCAAACTCTCAGAGCAACCATGACCTCTCCATTCAATAACAGGCAAATTGCATTGATACACAGTGATAGCAGATAAGAATGATGCAAGCAATTCTATATCTACCAGTCCCCAGGCTCACAGAATCAAGGAAGGTATATCTGGCCAGTACACAAACTTCACTGAGATTCTCTTTTGTCAGATATCAGCAGCCTGGAGGTTGGAGACCAAGGCCCATCTCACCCCAGTGGGGTGGGCAGGACAGGCTGGTGGTATGGCCTCTGCCAATAGTGGCTTTAGGTTCCCTTCTCAAGGACTCTTTGCTGCTCTGACATCCCTCCTTTTGTATTCTTTGCCTCCTCCTGATGACTCTTCATCTTTGGGCATCACTGACTGGTCTCCTTGTGGTCATCATACTGCCCACGTTCTGCCCTGTCAACATATTCCTTTGTTTTACAAACCCACCACATGCACACATCCTAATTTGGGCTTTTTTCCCCAAAACCGGAAATCCCAAGGACTCTGCAGCAGGGCACCATGACCTGACCAATATGGCAGAGTCCCTTATCTCATGTTATGGAACAGTGTAGTACATGTCTTCAGTTTCCCAGCCTGTGTGTCTGCTTGTTGCTTGCCTATGTTAGACACAGCAGGCCTTGAAGAAACTGTCACAAACAGGTTTTTAGAAATCAAATAACCCTTGCCATTTCCCTGGACCATTATTCTAATGCATATCTACTTTACCTACAAGCCAATTCCCAAAAGCAAACCTTTAAATACCATTTTCTCGCCATCACAACGTAGGATTTCTGTCTGTGCTCTCAGTCTCCACTATGGCCCAATAGTATTAGACTAACCACTTTATAATATATTTAGCTTCTTTAATAATTGTCCAGAGATTGTCAGCGAAGATCACCCAGACACTTATTTGATCAATGCAGAGAGTACAGCATCAGAACAGTGAACATTCTAACTGAGCTGTACCAAAAAATAAAGAAAGAAATTGACAGTACAAATCTGCCATTGGCACCTAACGAGTCTGAAAACTTTTGAGTGAATATGATTTCCTTGTTACTATGTGGACACAATAGATAAAAAATAAGATCTGTACTCTTTCTGAATGACAGGAAGAGAAAAAAAGCGAGCTTCTTGAAGCAAAGATTAATTGATGTTACAATTGTGTACATTTGCCTGGGTTGTTATCCAAATGTCAAACAGCATTCTCACTCTTCAAATGAAGCACTGAGACTGGAGGATGAAAGTGGCATTTCAGAGGTGAGAAGATCTATGCGAGATGTCATTGAAGGCTTTAGACATTTAGAGACATGCTCTGGGAGGGGGGGACGGGGATGATTTAAGAGTGTCTCTGAGAGCCGCTCTAATTAAAGCACCTGAAGCATTACCTGTATACCTGTATCAGCATCCCTGCACTGAAAAGTGGCAACAGAGGCAAGCAAAACAGGCAACAGAACTCAAACAAGCTTTAGTTAAAGTGTGCCTGCCACCATTTTTCAGTGTGGGGACACTGATATACATGACACTGGAGTGCAGTAATTACCGTGCTCCAGCAGACTCAGTTAGTCGAGTTTACTTTGATGCACTGTTTACAATGCATCAGAGCAGCCTCACCACATGTAGGTGGAAGTAGTAGGAACCAGCAGCACACTTATACGATGGGGAACTCCCTACTTGAGAGCACGGAGGCGGAAAGGGATCTTGGTGTCATTATTGACTCCAAGATGAACATGGGCCGACAATGCGAGGTCATGGTTGGCAGGGCTAACCGGACCTTGTCGTGCATCCACAGGTGCATCTCGAGTAGAGCCAGGGAGGTGATCCTCCCCCTCTATGCGACGCTGGTCAGGCCGCAGCTGGAGTATTGTGTCCAGTTCTGTGCGCCCCATTTCAGGAGGGATGTGGACAACATGGAGAGGGTCCAGAGGAGGGCCACCCGCATGATCCGGGGACAACAGGGCAGACCCTACAGTGAGAGACTGCGGGACCTGAACCTATTCAGCCTCCACAAGAGAAGGCTGAGGGGGGACCTGGTGACCGTCTATAAACTCACTAGGGGGAACCAGAAGGGTTTGGGGGAGACGCTGTTTCCCCTAGCCCCCGCTGGCATAACAAGGAGTAATGGGCACAAGTTGATGGAGAGGAGGTACAGATTGGACATCCGAAAAAACTACTTCACAGTTAGGGTGGCTAGGAGCTGGAACCAACTTCCAAGGGAGGTGGTGCTGGCCCCTACCCTGGGGGTCTTTAAGAAGAGGCTGGATGCCTACCTGGCTGGACTCATTTGAGTCCCGTTTTTGTTTTTAGGGTTTTTTGTTGTTCTCCCGCCCTGGCGGGGGGTCGGGCTGGAAGATCTATTAGGTCCCTTCCGACCCTAAAACTATGAAACTATGAAACTATGTATAGAGGCACCCTTTAAGTTTAACAGCTTTGGCCGAAGCTCCAGCAAGGTTAAATTTCTGAGTATATGGATGACTGGTCTCTGAGTGTACCACTGGGTCTGCTTTTTTAACCCTCAATGTATGAATATAGATTTCTTATTGTCCCCGTTTTGTGCATTCTCCTTCTCAAGGCTTTCTTTTTAGAATGGCAGGTAAACTAGTCATCAACAAAAATATGTTCTTAGGCAATGTGGGGGAGCTGGCCATCACTGAAATGAATAATCGCCCATCTCTATACAATTTTTACTGATATAAGGTGCTCCTATTGGCTGACATCATTTGATACAATTGTTGGCCTTGCTTCAGGTTCAGAGAAGCCCTTTGTGCTCTGGGTGGTGATGGTCCATTAATATGTTATGCCTCAAATCTCTGAATACTGTTTTGAAATGTGTTTCCACAGGAAATGATCCTAGGCCTGTTGATTCCAATTACCTCCTCACTGCCTGGTCCCACTCCAGGTTCCTAACTGAGTAAGTATGTGAATATCCAAGGATCATCAAGCTTAAGATCTTGCTGCCATATTTCATGACCCACATCATCATCATTGCTTCTTTGCCTTGGCTCCTGCTGCTCACTTTATGTATCTATTTCTTTTTTTATCTGCATGAACCTCCTCTTCTCCTTCCAAATGACTTTCAAGGTGGCCTTATGAGGGCTTCCAGTACAGACACTCCACAGACTAAATTTCCTCATGAGGATTTGATGCATTTGTTTTCCATGCACATTCTTCCAGCTAAAAATCACCACCATTAATGTGTGCCAAAAACACATAAAAAGGGTGAAGAAAGGGAGGAGTAAGAAGAAAAACAAAGTTGTGGAGGAGTTTATTTGCAAGTATTGTTTTAAACATGTTCAGTGAAGAGCATGCCAGATATAGATCTCTGTGGGGGAATTTCAAAAACTTTTCCTAATAGGCGCATGTACCTCTATGGCTACAGTGCTCACAGAAACATCTTTCCATGGCTTACTACAAAACTATAGTGTTAAGGCAATACCCATAAAGTGCTCAGTAGAGCAGTATAGACATTCTAAATAGACCAAATAGCACTGTAGCTCTACATGTATCATGACTTTCAAGAGATTTCTTTAAATTTCCATATGGATTTAAAAAATAATTCTCTCTTTGTAACACTGATGTCAGCTTATAGGTGAAACTTCAGATAAATGCAAGGTGGCCACATCCACGTGTGCACTCAAAACAGTAAATAGCTTGATATGCCATTTTCCTTAACTTTATCTGCCACTGACAGATGCCCTCAAATCATTACAGAAATAATAATAATAGTCCAAATAAAGTAAGGTGCTTGATAGACCTCACTGAAACTCAGTGATTTATCATGCAATACATGGGAGTTTAAAGGTGAACCTTATTGTGAATCTCCATTGATTTAGAGTATAGTACAGAGAAGCTTAGCGTGCAAATCTATTGTAAAATTCTATTGATTTACTATACAATATACAGGAGCTTATGGTGCAGCTTTATTGTGAGACTCTGATTCACTTGCACTGCCATGAAGTCGACTGTGTAACTTTACTGTGAAACTCTGATTTACTAGAGAGCACGAAGGATTTCATTGAGCAGCTCTGTTGTGAACCTCTTATTTACTATGATGTGTTCAGCACTATAGAACAGGGCTGGGCTTTAACACACCATTTATGTTGCCATGTGGTAAGAAATATCTGCAACCAATGAAATATCTAAACACAGAAAGAAGCCTCCAGAGCACATCATCTGACTTATGCCACGTTAGTCACTAATCTTCCCAATAATAAGATGCCATAGGAAAAAAAAAGATAACTTTCTCAAAGGATCTGTATTGCTAAGGCATAGATAGGCACTTTGCTGTGAAGGCCTGATAAAATCCTTCAGCTTTCTATGGCCTTGACACTTCTTTAGTTAAAAAAAAAGTGTAGTGTTTGTTCTATCATATTCCCTCAGTTGCCCAAAATACAGGCCCTCCATTCTTTCAAGCATATCCACTTTCTTTTGTTTTGTGTGCCTCTACCTCAGAGCATAGATATGGGTGTCCAAGATGGTTTGCTTTTTTTGTGGGGGGGGGCAGGGGGTTAGGATTTGCAAGCAAATAGGTGTTGGTAAGCATCTCTCTTGCCTCATACAAACAAGTTTGAAGCTCAGGAAGCTAGGAACCAAAAAAAGTGGCTGTTATTCAGAGACTCACATGCTACAATTCTTGCTACTCTCATTACTGCAAAGGGTAATTCTAACCCTGCAATTGCAAATGCAAGTTTTAAATCCTCTCTTAGAGATCACTGGAGTAGCAGCCCCTGAACAGTTTTGTAAGGCTGGACTACAGCACAAAGTGATATCACAAACTGGGGAGAATAAGGCTTCATTAGGCTTCTAAATTCAAACAAAGGACACTGAGCCAATACCTGAATATGCTAGAAAAGTTTATGAAACAGCTGAATAGATTTTACACAGAGTTTCCATAAAAATCTCCTTCCTGTTAAAAATCACCCAATGAAAAACTTCAGCCCAACCAATATTATTTTTACCAGATAATTCTGAGCATGTGGAAACAGGTGACTATATACTTAATTATAGCTTTTGCGGATACAAAACTATACAAGAGATGCCATTAAAATCTTGACATTTACCTTTATTGCAGTATTCTCACCACTTAGTGGGTAATTAATGGCACCGAGTATAGAAGTAATTAATTATTACTTGTTTATATAACCTTCCACTTCTTATTTAAAATCTGCCCAAAGTGCTTGGGATCCTACACAATAGAATTTAAAGAGTACAATCTAATAAAAACGTAACACATTCAACCCTCTTAAAGCACATTTATGAGGTAGATAAAGGACAGGTTTTAAAATTAAAAGGAAAGGGATTGGCATTCTAGCTAGGTGTTATATTGCCTTCATCACCATAACTTGCAAGCACTTTCCAATACTGCAGTAAGCAAGGTGACTAACACCTGTTTCATACGGTTCAGTCTCTAAAAGCATAGTGTTTTGTTTTAATAGGGGTTGGGTTTTGGTGTGCTCTAAATAATAAAAATGTACATGCTGCAGGAGGCGAGGCTGAAGAAGTACACCCTTCACTTGGAGCAGCAGGTGGTGAAATTTGTGAGGGTTCTTAGGTCATTCCGCTGATAAGCCTCCAAGAAAGCTCTCTCTTTCACAAATAAGCTTTTTCCTTAGGATAAAAAATCCCATTGTGCTAGAGGACTAAAGCTGATGATCAGTCTCCATACTGGAGCTTGAGGCTATTTCTTACATATGCTGAACCCAGGACACAGAGTGCCTTGAAGATAAGGTCCAAAGCCTTGAATTCAATATTCACAGGAAGCTGATGCAGGGAGTAGAGGCCAGGTTTGATTTGCTCCTGGTAGCCCATGTTACTATGGAGGAGCAGCATCACATTCTGTACTAGCTGAACTTCCTTAAGTGCCGAAGGCTTCAAACCTGGGTATGCTGTAATCCTCTCATTCAGATGACGGCTGATGAACATGTTAATAACCAGGACAAGGACATCATTCATCAGGATGGGATGGAGCCTAGCCAACTGCAGATGATGGAAAGTGTTACTAGTAAACACCATGTAGTGACAGCTTAGAATCATCAGGGAATTCAGGAACCCTCTTGAGCTAAAGGCCAGTTGGTATAACTAAGGGGAGAGTGGGAAGGAGGGGTTGGGGTAGCAGCTTGGGCACCACTTCTGGGGGGCAGCACAAAAACAGTTGCGACTGCAGCAACAGCTGATGGTGCCACTGTGATTGGCACCATAGCAACCAGACCTGCCCCAGGTGCTACATAGCTGCACAGGGTGTAGAGCTGCCTGCCTAAGCCCCTACTAAAAACTGAGTTGACTGTGTATATTGTCTTACTATTTCTCTTGTAGATGTTGAATGTTACCAGAGAAAGAATCCATTCCTCTTAGATTATCAGTGACAGTGCAGATGCCCACCAGGACCCTTTGGCTGCTTTCTTCCCCTTGTGCCGGCCGGGAGCGGTCCGAGGCTTTCGGGGGCACGCGGCGGGCTATGGCCAGCAGCCCTGGCACATGGGTCGGGGAATTCGGCACAGCGGATTAGAATTAGGCACGGACGTGTAGAGGTTGATTAAAGATTATTTTACTTACACCGTAGATGGTCGCGGTGCAGACAGGAAAACTTGCTTGCGTTGCAGTTACAAACGAAAAGAAAACTCGCACGAACAAGACCCGTAGAAAACTCGAGCCTCTTAAACCCGGACAGAGCTCTGGATACCATGATGAGAGTCCAAAAGGTGACTCTCCGCGAGCGTGCAGGGAAGGGTACGTCGAGGGATCAGGCAGCGACGGGGAGAGGCTAGAGGTTGATCAGGCCCCTATATCCTTCTTAAGGCACACGCTGGGTTTGTTAAGCTCCACAGCACGCTTAGAGTTCTTCACGAGATGTGAAGTCCTCCTTCTCCTCCACCATGAGATGGTTGTGGATGTGGTGGACCAGTAGGGGGCGCTCCTGCGTTGAGCCGCCCACCTCCCTGCACCCGACCACCTTCCAGGCTCCGAGTGCCTCCCTTGGGGTGCCTCCCGTCTGGCCGACCCTTTCCCTGGAGCACACCCGCTAGCCTGGGGTTCCCGCTGCCACCATCCAAGGCTCTGGACTCACTTCTGGCTCTGCGCACCTTGGAAAACACAGGCCTGATTGTCCAATGGGTGCTAGACCCAATACAAGCACTTGGGGCACTTCCCCAAGTCAGGGGCT
>NW_005843069.1:144820-160964 GCF_000455745.1 Alligator sinensis
CCAACCGAAACCTGCCAATACTGGCTACAAACCGTCCAATCTGCAAAGCATCCCTGGCTACCTGGGCCCGTGCGCAGGGCCGGGTCTTTCCCCCCACTGCCCAGGTGACCAGAGCATCGCCTCCCAGGCGCCAGGCTTTTGTCTGTAGACAAGGTGGGAGATCCCCGCTGTGAGGGATTCAACAGCAGCCTCTCAGGCTGGCTGAGACAGATCTCTGGAGAGGGGCACCGACGGGGGCATTTCTGCCACACTGGAGTCCTCCTCCTCCAACTTGGGCGGAAACTGCTCAAGCCTCTTATACGGCTAGCAAGCCAATCGCTAGCCGCCACGTGGGAATAATTTAGAAACAGCCAATAGTGGGAAACAAATTTACATACGGGTGGCAGGAACTCCTTTGCACCGGGGTTTTCTCTATGCAGCTGAGAATTGCACCGTGCAAAGAAAGCTCCTCGTGGCAGGAAATAATTCTGCAGTGCCGAAGCACACACAAAATCATACCCTTTGGGTCATGACACCCCTCATCCAGGAAAGACTTGCACTATTTTAATGCAGTTTTTGGCTTCCTCTCATGCCACAATAGTATCGCCTGATTGCACATTTGAATGGTGCAGAGGGTCCAGGAGGATGAGAATGGATTCATGTCTCTTTTGTCTATCTACAGCTAGACTGATTGAGTCTGATCACTGATATCACTGATTGAGTTCTATGCCATATCTTGGTCTGAATCCAGATTTACTGAGTTTAGGATATTAGCATAAATTAAATGGAGTTTAGTTACTTCTGTATGAGTTTGCTCAGAAACAAGAGGTGGTGGACTAGAACTGTGGGAATCTTCAGTGCCTGACCTGTTATTTGGGACAAGGTCTGCTTTTGGCTGTGTGACCCTGCCCTGCCTACTCTGATCTCTCAGGGTACTGCCCTGTCCTTGACTTTTGATAGTAAATATAAATTTGGGAGGCTTTTTCAGAGTATCAAAGTAAGCATTGGGTACTTCACTCTGCCCTGTTCATCATTAGGCTGCCTTGATACCAGTCTTGAGCAAGGCATTGCTCTTACTAGCTTCAGCCACTTCATTCTTCTGATCTCTCTCTGTACCAGGACTCCTGTCCCCATGTTGATCTGCTAGGTGCCTGGCCATACATTGATCCTCCGGACTGTACATATACAAATAAGAAAAGCTCATAACCTCCCCAGCTCCCCCCACCATTGTCTCCTTCCTCCCCTTCAATCATGCCAATGCCTCATAATCAAAACATTTAATCTAAAAACAATTAGATGGGTACATTCACCACAGAGAAAATCCCCACACACTACTGGCCCTCCTGTGTGTCACTGAGCTCTGGACCCCCAGTCCTACCTTGTGCCACCAGGCTCTGTACCAACCAGCTCTCACCAGCAGTATTGTATCTGTCTTTGAAGCTTTAAGTTATTCATCCTCTTCAGGGAGCTATTCTCACTTCAACCCTCAGGGCCAAATTGACTCTCTGGCTAGGCCCAAGCCTTTATACCTACCAACTCCAACCCCTTCTGGTCACCTGATCTCTGCTTTTCAGTGCCAGGCACAGGGTTTTTGCTATTAATCAATCTACAGACTTGTGTTTCAGCAGCCTGCCTCTCAATAGGCAGACTCAAAGCCCTGCAGCCAACTTCTCCTAATTGAGCAGCCCCTGCATAGCTTTGTAGCCAAACCAGCTGTTTTGGTAAGATGCCCTCTACATCTTGTGGCCCCTTAGTTCTGCTGCTTGGCCCTACTCTCAGTCAGGGTTTGAATTGCATCCTGACTCTTGGGGGGGAAGTCTGTGGTAGTGGCAGCTGGAAGCCAGAAGGAGCTGCCACCATCACCGGAGGCATGGGGGATGTGGGGGCCTCTCATTTCTTATGCGAGAGCTCTCATCTCTTATGAGGGGCTTAGCCCCCCCTGAGCTCCCCTGTAATTTGAACTCTGCTCTCAGTACCAGAGGGTACTCATTTGCCCAATTATCAGCAGCCTGATCAGCTCTTTACCCCACTGCCTGAAGCCCAGCTCTTGTGGCCACTCCCTTTTACCAGTTTGCTCCAGGTAAGTGGCTGGAAACTTTCCTGCAGCATTGGACAGCTGCCTATTTCTTCCACCTGGTCCTCTTAATAGGGGGATTGAGGCCCCTGTTACAACTACCTGTTTGGAGGAGGAAGAAAAGATCCTTTTCTGAATGATGTATTCACTGTTCTGGATACAAGGGGAATTTTTTATGACTCTTTTTTTACCAGCCAAGAAGAGTATGATTTGGAAAGGAATGTAAAACAAATGGGATCAAGAGCAGTTTGTATTTAAAACACACACACATGCACAACAATACTTACCATTGGGAGGGGACAAGAGTTTTTAATGCAATCCTTGAAAGTGCAGAGGAAAGTCATAGATAAAGCAGCTTCTACAGCTTAGAACCCTTCACAAAAGTGAGACTTTTTACTGATGTGAAGGTAATGGTGATAACCCTAAAGGTGTGTGTGTGTAAATACTAGGGAGGTGGTTTAAAATACAACAACACTCTTAACCTGAAGTCAATCAGCCATCTTTGAAACCAACATGTAGAATGAAGCATAGGTCATATCTGAGGTATCACAAATAAGTGAGCAATCCTGTTGCTGCATCTTTAACTGGCTGTGAGCCCTATAACATACCAGGGGTTTAGATTGTAGCCGTGTTGGTCTAAGGATATAGGCAGACAAGGTTCCTTGGGTGAATTTGATATCTTTTATTAGACCAACCCAAATGGTTGGAGAATAGTTATTGAGCAAGCTTTCGGGTTCAAAAACCCTTCGTCAGGCTAAGGAAGTTTCAGCAGTTGGTGTGTGCTCTTCCTGGATGGGATGAAAAGTAAAGAAGCCAGGGGCTGGGCTGGGGAGTCAGTTGCCAGGCAGATTATAATGTATCAAAAATCCAATGTCTATGTTTAGTCCATGATCTCTAGTATCCAGCAGGTTGATGAAATGGAGCTCATAGGCTCGTCTCTGGGAAGTGTTGCGTAAGTTTCCCTTGAGAATCAGGACTGAGAGATTGGAGAGAGAGTGGCCCTCCTGTGAGAAATGTGCCCCCACCGGTAATTGGGTATTTTTGTCTTTGATAGATTTCCGGTGTGCGTTTATTCTGGTGCGCAGTTGTTGTTTGGTCTCTCCTACATATTTTCCATCCAGCCCCTGGCTTCTTTACGTTTCATCCCATCCAGGAAGAGCACACACCAACTGCTGAAACTTCCTTAGCCTGACGAAGGGTTTTTGAACCTGAAAGCTTGCTCAATAACTATTCTCCAACCATTTGGGTTGGTCTAATAAAAGATATCAAATTCACCCAAGGAACCTTGTCTGCCTATAACATACCATATTTTCTTGCATACAGCACACATCTTTCCCCACAAGAAACAGCTGCTGGAAATCAGGGTGCATGTTATTAGCAAGGAAATATGATAACTGCAGTTTCTGTGGCTTAAGCTTCTATTGGGCAAAAGCAATTCTTCATGCTACCCACAGAAGCAGAACAATGAGAAGGCCCAGCTCACTACCTGCTGGTATTCAGTTACTTACTACAGTAAAGATCTTTTTTTCTTCATTCTGTCTTTTATAAACAAGATGCATATATTATTCTGGATTGTGTTGTATGCATGAAAATATAGTATTTCAAAATCCAAGTATGTGATACTATTGCAAAGTCATGAAAGAATGTATAAAGGCATAATTCCTAGGTATACATATATATGTTCATTCCTAGGATTATCATCAGACCTCAATACACAGGGATAAATTTATTTTAATATCATTAATAATAGCTAAAGAAATACTTTTACAATCCATAAACTTTGCCTTTATGTCATGCAGTGAAAAAGTTATGCCAACTCAACAGTAAACCAAGCCTAAGTAATCAAAGGTTATAAAGCAATGATATTCATTAGCTTTGGACTGTCATGTTACTCTTTCTGTAATTTTTTTTTTAAATAGCGTGGCATTTTCCAACATACGGTCAAAGCCTCTAACAATTCCTGAGGCACCATAAAAACATCTATTTTATAGTACACTGCTGCCCCCTTGCTGAAGATTGTAAAAAGTCTGCATGAGTTCTAGTGTACATAGTAACATAATTTTGAGATGTTATTTATAAATCAAATTTAATTATACTAACTCGTAAATGAAAGAATGTAGCTAGAAGTATGGCATTACAACATCCAAAGGTTGAAGAGCACTGCAAGTTTTGTTTTGTCTTGTCTTGTCTCATTTCTTTTCTTTTCTTTTTGCCATTCTATCACAAAATAGACTAAAAGGAGATGTAATAAGTGGGTATGAGGTACCTTTATTGTTCATTACACAACAGCAAAATCACTTGTGCAGTCATAACACACTCATTCAACACACTTCCATTGTGTCCTTGTAGTCTTTACTAGATGTCTCTATCCATCACTGTGTTATTTTGATAGTTTCACTAGCATTTTTTTCCTTTAGTATATCATATTTTTACCCTTCATACACTCTCTTAATACTGATTTCCCAGTTAAAAACCATAGTTTTCTGAGTATTTTCTCATCTTGAGATTATATTCAAGGCATTCAGTAACAATATTTTACAGAATTATGATAAAAAAAAAAACATGTTATAGTACAATTCTGTACCACCCCTTGATATCCTGTTCACTTCAGAAGAATTTTACAAGTTGCACAGCTGCACATAAAATTGTCCATTACATTTTGGTTTTGTGTAAAATGTCTTATATTTAAAATAGAAAACTTGCCTGGAGCATGTGGAGAGAAATGCAGACCTCTGATTGTTTTCCCTGGCTGAAAGCCAGGGTTCTCTTCAAAGGATGATGAAGGAATATTACCTGGGGAATTGTAAAATCTAAGAACTTAAAGCTAGAGTTTTACATCTTCCCAAGCAATTAAAAATTACCTCAGTACCTTATTACCTTTACTGTAGGTTGTCGGTTCAAATGAAGGCCAGACTGGCAGAACATAACATTTGTTACAATCTTCTATTTAAAGATCTATGTGAAATGAACAAGGAGGCGCATTCTGCTGCCTATTGTCTAAATCACAACAGATGCTGTCATTGTCAGATACAGAAGAGAGGTCACAGACTCCAATGAGTGACAAATCTGAATTAATCTATAACTTCTAGGACTAGTTTCTAGTTGAGGATGAACAATGTTGGTAGGGCAAGGTACAGGTGACAGCACTGCTGTTGGAATTATTAGACATATTCTTTGTCAAAAGAGAAATATGAAGTCTGGCACATTTCAAGAACACTCATAGTACAAAGATTTAGGGCTTCCCTATGTAAGCAAAAGCTAAGGGAATGGGACAATGTTTGAACGGAAAAAAACTCACAAAGGATACATGCTGGGGTAGGAGGTAATAGTGGCCTGAGAATCTTGTACCCCATCTATCCTTACCAGTGTGACAGCTGCTATGGAGCTGCCATAAACTATAGCATCAGTTAGGAGAGAGACCTCTTTCTAGTGGGCAAAGCTAGAATCCCAAATATGAACATGATCAAACATGATGGAAGTTTAAATGTGAATCTAAACTCTGTATCTTGGGCTTATTCCTAATTCCAGTATTAGAAGGGGTTCATCAAATTGCTCTTTAAAAGGTATAAATGCAAATGTAGATGCATTTACACCTATGATGTAAAATGTAACATAACACACACCTTTCTACTGTAGGTAAATCATGAAGCATATGGGTTTCAAAAGATGTGCATATAGTATAATATTGTCTATGTATTTTGCACTAGTTGCTCAACATTTCAATTTGGTGCTACATAGGACTACAAGAATACTTGACTTTTTGGTTTGGCCATTAATTTTTTCCAGATTATTTGGTAAACTGGCATCAACGATTGAAAAAACTTCACCTCAGAATCCCATGTAGCTGACTGGGTAGCCTTTTCTGTCACCTGAGGTGGGAGACATGGATATAAATGCCACTTAGAATTAGGCAGATACTGAATTTGTAGGCTGATCTCCAACAGATTTACACAAGTGTCCTACTTACTTGGCTATGGGATCCAAGGAGAATTCTTTTTTCTTTTTGTAAATGGTGTCTATAGCCTGGCATGAGCTGGGTGGTGGGGGTTGGCAGGGTTCAACCTCTAGCCCATGGGCCAAATGCAGCCTGTGGAATCATGGTATCTGGCCTTTGGGGTGCCCCATGGTTCATAAAGTTTGGCAGTGGGGGAGCAGTGGCTATTAATAGGGCCACATTCCCCACTGCCACATTCCCAAACCCCACACCCTGCCTGGTGGGTTGGAGCCAGGCCATGCCTCCTCCCCACCCTGCAGCAGCTGCATCAGGGCCAGGCCATGCTCCCTTCCTCTATGCAGTTTTGAGTTGGGGCCAAGCCAAATCTCCTTCCCCCATGGAGCCCAGTTGGGCCTGGGCTGCCCCTCTCCTCCTTTGTGCAACTGTATGGAGGTCCTACGTGAGCCTGCTGTGAAACTATTGTACCTGTTCCAGGTACCAGATTAGGACAACCAACTGGATCCAACCTCTCCCAGGTACCAGATTAGGACCACCAACTGGATCCAACCTACAGACAGACTGGGCATTGCTCATCCCACCTGCCAAGCAAAAAGACTGAAGCTGGCTTGGAAAATGTAAATGGTTTGTTTGACATTTGACATTTTTACTTAATGTTTCCTTCAGCCAGTTATTCATGGAAGTCTAATCAAATTCACAGATAACTGTATGTAAACCAAACTTAGATTTTCAGCTGAATAAACTCATTTTAGGAAAAGAAAAGATTTACTCAGCCTCACACTGAAGTCAATGTCTTTTGGATCTGACATCGGGTGGGAAATTGGACTTTGTAAGAACTATGGAAGTTAATCCACTCATAAAAACTAACACAGTGTACTCCACAGATATTCATACTGGACAAGTACATAATTGTCTGTAACTTCATAACATAATGCCAGAGCCACACCCAATTTGTTCTCTATTGCTTACATTTTAACAAACTCCAATAATCTGCCTACCAGTAATATGCATAGATTGCTTAACTTCACAGTAGCTTTCAGCCTCACTCTCTAGATTGTAACCTAATGGTACTCCAGCAATCTACTACCTCAGATTTTCTACACATTTACCTTTTGACTACTGTACTCAGTTTTAATTGCTCCAGAAATGGGGAAAAGCAGCTGCCCAAGCACTGTTAGAAGCCTAAAAAATTATAGGTGTTAATGAATTCCACACGTTACATTTCAAGGCTTCTAACTGTAGTCACAACAATGACTATTAGATGCCTTGAAAATGATGTAGCCAGTCAGGTTTGTGACTGCTAATTCACAGCACTGACAGAGCTGTGCACTTGCTGAGCATCAACTGTTTGCAATAATTTCAGGTAAGTGTCTGTATGGGCAAAATGTATTTCAGCCCTAAGGCTATGCAGTTAAATGCAGTGTGCAGTGTTATTAGTGCCCCCTTATATTCACATAAAAAAGACTGCCACAAAATGGAGAGGCAAACAGCTGAATCAGCTTCAAAGTGGCTTAAATGCTAAGACTAATATGAAGTGTCTCCCAGTAAAGTAAGTGAGAGCTTTAACATTCATTACAAAAGAAGCAAGACAAGAGTTGTAACATGCGTGTTAAGTCAGTACCTCCATAGGCTGCAGAACAGGGTGGGCCACCCGGGCCATGGCCCAACCAACTTTTAGCATGTTAATTTAGCTACCTACACAGTTAAAAAAGATAGCTATATAGTCTTAACCAGAATGACGATTGCGCATGTGTGGGTTATATAAATTAACGTGCTAAAAGTTGGTCGGGCCATGGCCCGGGTGGCCCACCCCCTTCTGTGGCCTATGGTACCTCCATAACAAGGGCATGAAATACTCTTATGCCAAGGCAACAAAAAATGGTATAACATTGTATAGTTAAGGACATTATAGAAAGTTTGTGTTTCACTTGAAGCATCTAATATTTGCCACTGTCAAGGAAAAGGATCTGAGCTGTATGCATACCTGCTCCTGAAGTTAGCAGCAGAACCCCCACTGATTCTATTGGTGCAGAAGCAGCCTTACATAATCTAACCAGTTAAGTTCTGTGTTCCTTCTTGATTTTAGAAGCACATGTCTAAGTGCATGTCTACACCACTTCTGACCATCCCGGGGAGTTCCACTGTGCTCTGCCTACCTATACACACTCACTGCCAGATCATGAGAAAAAATGTACTGTAGCTACCATTAGAACCATTCTGTGCATGCACTAGAAACATGTCCCAAATTGAGTGTGACCCTAGCCAAATCTACACAAGATGCTACTGAGCAGGCATTACAGTGCATTCAATGGGAATTTTTTAGGGTTTGATGGAAACTGTGAATCTCATCTAAATTTAAGTTTTGGTATTATATAAAGGAACAGAAGACTAAACATTTTTTCCACATGTACTCTTGATGCTGATAAAAAGCCATGCATACCCCTAGCTGCCATAACAGATTACGCACATGTTAAATTTAAACCTATGGTGAATCATATCTTTGCCATATTCTTTGCCAGCTGCAGTCATTTTGGAACGTCTAAGACTTTTGGGGTGTTCATTGTGATTTATGAACCACAGGGAAACATTGATGCATGCTAATATCTGACATGACCAAACTTGGCAAACGCTAATTACAGGGCACAGCATGACATCATTCCAGAGTACAGCTCTGACAGTAATACCACATATTTAACAGAGATGTAAATCAAATATGTACACAAAATGGGAGGAGTTAAGGAATGCTTTGTCAATGTTGTGTGTTCCTTATGCAGAACTCTGCAACATCTGAGAGGAACTTCACTGCAAATTAACTGTGATCTGGTCCAACTTCTGATAGCTTATCCATACTGAAAAAGGTTAAAATGAGCTAAGTATAGGCCTTATCTTTTGGGCATCACTATTTATGGGTATATTGAAAGCTTTTCCAGATGAAAGCAGAAATGATTAAATGTAAACACAAGATGGGGTTAAACTTCAGACTTAGATTAAATGTCAGGGCAAAATTCCTAAGTGTAAAACCACTTGCACACATTCCCAGCAACCAATCTACAATTACACAGCTTCCTTTAAGTCATGTGATGGTAGATCATGTCCCTTCTTGTGTATATGTTTGCCAGTGCATGAAGCCACACCAGGAATGTGATCTTAGTAAGCTGGGGTAGGGGAAAGGGTAGGCAGGATCTGTGAGTAGCCAACAGGTCCTCCAAGAAGTTTGGCGGTTCTTTGGGTGGGGAAGGGTTGGTGGGACCAGGGGGGGCTGGCGAATCCATGTTGGGGGGGATGGATCCAAGTGTGTGGTTGTCCATCTTGAGGTGGAGGAATTGGAAGGATAAGAATGACCCAGTCAAGGTTCGGAAGGGTAGGAAAAGTGCATCCCCAGGGCTGGGGCAAGCAGCTGGGCTTTCCCAATTGTGGAGCTACACTCCAAACATATGTATGTTCAGTTAGTCCAGCCATGGGTTAACCAGATCCACATAATACATCTCCTTAGATGAACTAAGTTAGATTGGGCCAGCCATTTTTTGCCCAATCTAAACTCCCTGAATGTATGTACAGTTCCACATTTAGATGGATCAAATCCTAGTTAAGTTGATGTAAGTGTAACTTCTGCACATACCCTAAAAGCTGTAAGACAATAGATACTTGCCTAGGGAAACTGAAATATCTTTCATTGAATGATCTCAAGAAGGGGATCAATAGATATTTGTTTGGGGTGGTTCAGGAGCAGAACATACTGTGTTAGTTCAGAGGAGTGAACCAAATGACCCTTGCGGCCCATTTTCAACCCTATGATTCTATGATTCTGTTTATCGTAAGGAATTAATTTCAGGTAACAGCATGAAGCAGGTACAACTAGTACTATTGCCTTTGTGAAAATTTGCTGATGACCTGTTCATAAGAAGTTAACTCCATTTGGGGAAAAGGTATCTTCTATGTTCTTAAATAGTTTAAGATTAGCAAAGGTTGTGCATTATTTCTCATATATAAACACATCTCATTACATTCCTGAAGTATTCAATATTTCATATCTGTCTTACTCTTTGGCTTCAGCCTGTATTTCTGAACCTTGTGTTTCCAAACAAGGGAAAAAAAGCATAATAAACTAAACACATTGAATCATGTTGAATCATTTCATATGTAGGGCCTCTCTTCTCCGCCCCTCTCCCCCATAATAGCTTATACTATTGTGGTCCTCTTAGAAAATCCTTAGTGTACGACATTAGATAAGATATGGTATAACAGCTACTTTGGGTTTGTAAATAATATTTTTCATTAACTGACTTCCACTACAAGTTGGGAATTCAGTGGTAAAAGTAATGAGCTTCAACTTATTGTGTGTGTGTGTGCGTGTTTAATATTGTGACAGGGAAGTTATATAAAGTTATATTCATTATAGCCTGTCTCTTGGAAATTTTAAATGTGGCCAACAAGCACAATTTATTGTAAATAAATGTAACTGTGAAATCCAATACAATGACCAACTGCATAACAACCATAAAAACAAAATTACTGTATTCACTCAAATACAAGATAAGTTTTTTCAGCAATTGGCATGAGGGGAAAAAAGCCCCTCATCTTATATTCTTATACTACAAAATTTCACTAAATACATTGTTTATTATTGCCAAAAGCAGTATGTGCTCAGTAATGGAAACCAGCTTTGAAGCTGATTAAATACTGAGCCAACACTGAGCATGACTATAAAACACATGGGCCACATTGGGCAAACATACTTGTGGGAACTGATCACAAGAATAGGTTAGTGTAGCCCATCTAAATAAGACATACGGTAGTGCCCATTAAGTGCACTCCCTCTCACCACTGATTCTGGTGACATTGTATACGATTCACCCAAAATCCCTCTGTCATCCCCCTCCCTCAGCTGGGGCATATGATTAGTGTGGCCCTACCCTACCTGAGGTGAAGCTGGACCTGGCTGCCCTGTGTCTCATCTGCATATAAATTTCTGGAGCATCCCAGGGCTTGTGACTAAAACACCTGGTTCCAGCCATGAGTAGGGGCTAATTAATATGTGCATCATTTTGTGGGAGGAGTATCTGGAGCACACGCATCTAGAATGGTAGTGAGCTGTGGGGTCACTACAGCTGTTGACTAGTGAACTATGTCATGTACTGTAATGCTGTTGACTGGTGAACTATGTAAATCACAAGCCTTTGTCTTTGGACTAATATCATGCATAATTTGTACTACATAAAAGTAGGTGTCCAAGTGCCGCTCAACTGTGTTTATGGAGTATCTGTGCTAAAACTTGTAGCAGTTGAAAAAAAAAGGTAATATACATCAATTCTGGATAAACTAAGTGCACGGATACTATATGACAATTACTGTATCCATGTTTAATTTCAAGATTATTGTTTTCAAATTTGCTCCTCATGTCCATGTGCTCAGGGAAAGCAGAGTCTGACAGTAAGGAGGGTGGAAGGTCCTGCCAGGGGAAAGTTTGGGGCAGAAGCAGAGAGCAAAGGGGCTACATGGCCCTCCAGATTTGTTTTCCCTGCTATAGGAGTGGGAGGGAGAAAAATTCAAGGCAAACCTCCGAAAATTAGTTTCTATACCTGGAAAATTATAACAAATTTATAAATTTCCATATATAGAATCTAATTACTGGGAGGGTTGTTTTATAAACAGGGCCATCTTCTATTCAAGGAGATATGGTAGTGAAAAACATAGTAAGTTAATGTGATATAATTGCATGGCATCCTACTAGTGCTGAACAACCAGAGCTCACTACAAGAAACCAAAATCATTCCTCCAGCAGTATCTTTCGTGTATGGCAGTATGAAAACTCTGTCACATTGTACATATGTTATGTAATTAGGGACTTAGCAAATTTGCAATTTTACAGTTTTCAAGGAAACCGCAACTTTGATCAATCTCTGAAAAAGTGCAGGGACCACAAAAAGGCATAAAATCAGTGAGTGAGTGGGGGGGGGGGAAAGAAAAAAAAAGGGAGTAGTTAAACAGAAAACAGTGGGAAGCCCTGGAGTCCTGAAGCACAGGGAGAGGGAAAGATGGAGAAGAGGGGAAGTGGGAACAAATTGGAGACTAAGCCCCTGATGTAGGCTCAGTCCAGGAACCAGTTGGCCAGCCCATAAACAAAGAAGCCCAACCTCCATGTTCTTTTTTTCTTTTCTTTGACTTTTTTTTTCCATTGCATTGCATTGCATTGCAAGTGCTTAGCCCGGTATTGCCTGCCTGCCCGCCTGCTGGGGCAAGGAGCTGCCTCCCCTCCTAGTGTGTGGTCAAGCCCATGGAAGCCATTAACTCCATCCTAAACTGCTTGTTCAAACAGCAACCGATGGTTTCCATGGGCATTATCCTGTGATCAAGCTCATGGAAGCCATTAACTGACGCATTATTAAGCAGTCTAGGATGCAGTTGATGGCTTCCATGGGCTTGATTAAGCCTGTAGAAGCCAACTGCATCCTAGACTGTTTGCTAACACAGCAATTAATGGCTTCCCTGTGCTTGATCAAAGGATTAAGCCCATGGAAGCCATTAACTGACACTTTAGCAAGCAGTCTAGGATGGGGTTAATGGTTTCCACAGGCTTGATCAAGCCCAAAGATACCACTAACTGCATCTTAGGCTGCTTAATAATGCAACAATTAATGGCTTCCATGGGTTTAACCCTCTGACAAGGCCTGGGGAAGCCATTAATTGACACATTAACAAGCCCCAATTTAGGACCATCTCTCAATCTCTGGCGAGGGGCAGGACTTCCAGGGCCCCTCAGCCAATCAGAGGTGTGGGAGGGTCCACTATGCTTCTCCATGAAAATGGTGCCTGACACTGTGCTGGACTACAAAATCAACAGGGAGCTGCCCCGAATTTGGCAGGTACATAGTAGTGATTTGAGGAATCTATGTGAAATATATGAATTCTGGTGATGTTATGAAATTGTTGCTATGAAATTGCTTTACAGACATGGAATCTGTCATTTATTGATAGACTGTATCACATCTCTGCCAAACCAGGAGCAGTGGAGAATTGTTAACCTTAATAAGCATGCTCTCACTGAACAAAGGTTGTTAAGGAGCTTGCCTGAGTGGAGAAACAAGTTTGACAAAAGTTTTCTGCAGAACGTTGCTGAATTGGAGAGTGGAAAACAAAGAAATCAGGTATTAGTACTAGTGGGGGTATATAGCTCTCAGACCCCACAGGACATAGTAGGATAAGAAGCAAGAAAAAGAGGAGTAGTTTACATAGTTCAGTATGAGAAATAGGAATTCTGCTTACTGATAAGCTAATACCAAAACAATCTGACTTGTAGCTGGGAAGGGCAGGGGGAAAGGAAGAGAGAGAGAGAGAAGCTCCATACTGCCAAAATGTTCTGGAATAGTGAGGGAAAAGAGGCAAAGAAATACATGTACAGCTTATTTTTTACTTGATTTTTATATTTCTCAGATTTAAAAGATAATTTCTCATATGCTGTATTTACTCAAATTTAAGATAAAGTCTTTTTACACATCCGACATAAAGGGTGGGGGAGTACAGGGGAGACTTTGCAACAACAGGAGAGCTGCTGCAGCTATAGCCCCAGCCCTGGCTCTAACCCAGGGTCAGGGCCAGGGCCAGGGCTTCAGCTGGACCTGCCACCTCTGGTGTTGCCTGGCCAGTCTCAGGGCCACTATGTGCTCCACACCCCAGACTGGAGCTAGAAGCAGAGCCAGAGCTCTCACATAGAGTAAGTGGGTGGTGGAGGAAAGGGCTGGAGGTGAGGGGGGAAAGTGGCAGGATGGTAGTTGAGGGAGCCAGGAGACATGAGGCGGGCTACCTGCACCCCATACTGCTGCTTTCTCTGCTGCTTGGCCCCTGTCACTACTTTCCCTGCTGCAGCAGTTTTGTGGGGAGGGATGTAAATTTAAGATGATCCTCCAATAATTAGATACTATACATGGATAATTATAACAAATTTATCATTTTCCATGTATAGCTTTTAATTACTGGGAGGTCGTCTCTAAATTCAAAGTTATGTTGGATTCAGATAAATATGGTATAACCTAAGAATCCTACGCAAAGTCTATGTGCACAACATGCTATACCTGTCTAATGCTCTGGAAGAGTTAACACAGGAATGCAGAGCACTGAAGTAGAGTTCTGAGAATGGGTATGTATAAGGTACTGGGGAGTTGGCAAAGGTTAGTGTTTCTTCAAGGGCTGAGGCACCCCACCTTAGACAAAGGATACTTAAAAGTAGATGCATCCATTGGATGGGGACCCAAAACAACAGCCTGGCTACATGTTGAATTATTATATAGCTCTCAGGAGTTGTAATATAGGTGGACAACAAAACTTTATACCAAATCATTGTAATCAATAAATCTGCCAGTAAAGAGATATTGATACTGCACAATAGGAACTGTTAAGTACAATGCTTCTGAAGGAAAGGAGGAGAGGATCACCCAAGAAATTCAAGGCATGTATATGTGTTACTGCTACCCTGGAGTTTTGGTCTTGGTGATGCCCTGTGAAAACCAATGCTCCATTTTGCTACCTATATAGCAAGGTACAATCACCACCTACTAGATGAGAAAAGAAAACAACTTGAATTATTTATAAATATTTACTAATTTCCATGTATTTTTCTATATATCTTTAGGTATTTGCATAGTGCTACTACAAGTTTAATCCTTTCCATCAGTTGAGAGGGGAAGTTTTGTTTCATTTTAAATAAAATATTCTAAATATTTTTTCCTTTCAGCATCTATTTCTTCAGTTTCCAACTCGTAACGCTTCATGGTGACAAAATATCGAATAAAGGTATCACCCAGTGCCTCCCTAATGCATAAATCTTCCTCAAGGGCAGCAAGAGCATCTTCTAGTTTCAGAGGGATTGCCAAAGCTTTCAAATGAGAAGTATTCTGTTTCTCTTCTGACACATCTTGGATGCTAAGTTTTCTCTTTATTCCATCCAGGCCTGCAGCAATAGTTGCAGCAAGTACCAGGTAGGGATTTGCCGTAGCTGAACCTAGCTTGTTTTCTATCTGAATGCCTTTTCCACCATGACATTTGATGTTAAAGGAACCGCTGTTGTCATTGTATGCCCATTTTGCATTCACGGTCTCTTTTGAATCCTTACTATATTTAAAATAACGCTTACGGCAGCTGACAGCAGGAGCCATCAAGCAGCTGAGAGCTGCTGAATGCAACAAGAGTCCTGCAAGCCAATACTTTCCAACATCACTGAGCTCCCGAGTTCCAAAGCTACCCGAAAAGTAATTCTTCTGACCATTGATGTTCCATAGACTATGAGCCAGAATCCCTGAATTGTAGAATCCTATCTCTGAAAAAAAGCTTGCAATGTAGTTGTACTTCTTTGCAACTTCTTTAATGCCTGTTCTGAAGGCAAAGGCACTGTCTGCAGCCTCAATGCCAAACTCTGGATGAAAAGAGATTTCCATCTGTCCAGGACCAGCAGAAGAAGAAAAGCTCTCAATGTTGACACCAATGTAATACATTCCTTCAATGAGTTCCTGAATGAAAGTCTGGTCCTGGTTATTTAGTAAAGTTGCTGCAGGAAAAGATATTGTCTTTGAATTTATAACTTCAGCAATGCCATAAATACAAAATTCATAAGTGAAGGCAGAGTACAGTGAAAAGCCGTAGTCTTGAAGCTGGCTCAGCTGTTGTTTGGCAATGTACCTAGGTGAGGTTGATACAGGTTTGCCTAGTACAGTAAAGGGATCGCAGATTACTCTAGCAGTTTGTTCAGTCCATGGTAAAACTCTAAATGTTGATAAATCAGGGCTCAGGATTATGTCACGATGAAAACTAGTTGAACTTATATAGCCCACTTCATTGTCCTTAGGATTCAGGGTCAGTTCAAGATAACCTCTAGGCATGGAAACACCATGGGTTGCTTTTTCCTAAACAGAGGGGTTAGGAATGGATAAATGAGTCTCTCACGGTTGAATTATATGTCATAATAGTAACAATAATAATAATTTGCAAATATATGCAAATTTTGAGTAAGCATTCTAGTGTTTGCCCATAGGACCTTTCCTCTCAAGAAATTAGGAAGAGCTCTACAAAATCTTTATAGTATTAGCTCCATTAAAATGAAGTCATCTTTGAGGTGGAGACCAGCAACCAGCTGAAAGGCAGAAAGTTTT
>NW_005843069.1:160974-166756 GCF_000455745.1 Alligator sinensis
GCAAAACTCACCTTTAATATCACTGACTGAAAAGGTGGCAGGTCTGGCTTTCTATTGTCTTTACCCCTATGGAATCACTTAAATCTGCAAATTGAGTGAATTAGGGATAAAGGAAACAAGTAAGGACATTAAAAATAGATTTTTTTTTTTTAACCAAATAATCATTACCAACATTGGCAAATGATTTCAAGCTCCGTGCTATGGTTAATTTTGAGTAAGCATTCTAGTGTTAAAACATTTTTTTCTTTTTGTTAATTAGCTGATCTTACCTCAGTGTTCACAGAATTCTCCTACAAATTCCCTATACAATGCTTTTATTCCATTGGCGACACCATGCCATGCAGGAAATACTGTAGCAAGATTATCTAATTCTAAATGCAGCATTGACTAGTTGTTGAGGGTAAGAACTATTCTGCTCCATTCATTAAAAGCTATATTATTTCTCTGAAATTTATTTTTAAATATGTTTTTAAGATACCTTTGAGTTTATACTCTCATGCAAAGCACTATTTTTGGGGTGCTACATAACATAAAAATATGACTTTGAATAAGCTGAGAATGGCACTTGCAATTTGAGGTAATGCTTGAAAAAGATAGTGCAATTACCCCATCACCTCACACACAACAAATTGACTGAAAAAAGTTTATTCCTGATAATGTCCAAATGACATCTGTTGGAGTAGATTGTATATAAATGCCAGAGATAAAAGGTGCAGCAAAATATAAGTGCAAAATAATGAGAAAACAGCTTTAGCTTCAAAAGAGGCCTGATATAAAAGTGCTCAGCTTCCTGTCATGTCAGTATCTTTTTTATGATCACTCAGTAAAACATGAAATATTCATAGTGGTAGTAAAGTAAAAATACAGCATAAGCCACCCACATTAAATATCATAAACAATATATTAAAAAGGACAGCAGGTTAGGTATACACACAAAAGCTATGCATTGTTTTGTAATTTGACTTATTTTTCTGGAGCATCACTACAACAAGTATTTTTATTAAGCCATCATGCTTTTCTCTATGTTACTTTCTTATTGGATTTGATTGCTGAAAAGAGAATTCTTCATGCCCAAAGTGATTTCTAGCAAATCATTTTTGTTTCTTCTAGCATTTACTCTTGAGTCCTCTCCTGCAATATAATGATGTCAAATGAAACGTTCTTTTTAATTGTAGTGACTGTGAAAAAGATAATTCAGTGGCAGAAGATTGCTGGGAAAAGAGAGAACTGAAATTGCCAACCTTATTTAATTAGATTTGTTTTTCTTCAGGGCAGAGGAATGAATGATTTGGGGTGATGAGAGAAGCCCAAATCTCTGGGGAACATTAATGAGTGGAGAAACATATGATTTTTTGTAAGCTTAAATTTCTGCCTGCATTATGAAGAAACATATATTAGCAATAAAAGCTGGACCATGAAATTCCAAAGTGCAAGTAGAAGCATAACAACTTACGTGAAAAAATCGAGAAGGAATACTCTTGGATCTTGACACCCCATGAAGGTCTGTCGCTTCAAATCTGATGAACTGTATGCTGTCTCTGGCCATCTGTTGTTTAATATGTTCAAGCTGAGAGACTAGGTGAAGAGGAGTTTGGTTTCCAGGGCTGCTTATATCAGGCTCTCTGCTAGGCTCTTTAAAATGAACAGGAGGCTTCATGTCAGACAAACCTGTGAGTACTCTCACAACCATCTACTGTACTAAAAAGTGCAATAGTGACAAAACTGAATAAATACTAAACTCTTGCCAGAAAGTTTTAATATGACTTTGTTACTGGAAAAATAGTGGGAAGATTTGGAACTAATTTGCAAATATTTTTGTAAATGGATAGGCCATTTTTGTCCTTCAGGTCCACTACACCCATAATAATTTCCCACAAGTCTTTTACAAAATTACTTAGATGATTTGTGTATGTAATAAATAAGAAGGTAGTGTGATACAGAAGAGGATTTCCCAGCGAGAACCCTGTTAACTTAGATGAGGAGATTTTTGAGGACACAAAAGGGCCATTAGGAACATGAGCAGTAAGCTCCTTCTAGCCTGATTGTATATTAGCCTACATCTATATGCCGTCTGATTGGCTGGGAAGAGCAGCAAGTCCCCTATTTAAACATACGTGACCAAAGGATACTTTACTTGGCCATTTCCTTTCCTTGCAGTGGCAGGACATTGACAGTGCTGTTGTCCTCCTGTTCTACCCTTTACAAGTTAGGGTGACTGATGCTTTGAGCCTCTTATGGAAGTGTTGTTCATAAAGTTTCTAACAACAATTAGAAAAAAAGCTTGTCTAAAATGGCTTAAATAGGAACAATGTATCCCTACCGAGCAGAGGCTTGGACTGAAATGGCCTCCTGGGGCCCATCCAGATGAGTGCACAAGTACGGTTTGTGGCACCGCAAACCCATTTGTGGCACCACACACTGCACGTGTCACACATGTTTATTGTACTGCTAATTTGCAGTGTGATGGGGTTTTTTTACACTGGGATCTCACAATGTAAAAAAAACATGCCACAAAAAAGCAGGGCAGCACACGTGGCTGCAGTATGTGCCACCTTAAACCTGAGCCTGGCCGGCTACAGCCACTCTCCAGCTGCCAGTCAGGCTCCATGCACCTGGATTACTGCTGCTACAGCCCTGGAGGCCCCCAGGACTCCAGGTAAGGCTACTAGCAGCCTCCCTACCCCACCAGGGGCAACTTGCCATGCACCAAAGCACACGTGCAGGGACATTCCCCAGAGACAAGTAGCAGCAACACAACTATGTGCTCCTGCTATTTGTCCCTGGGGAAATGCACATTCCCACGCATGGGAACATACCCCTGAAGTCCCTTTCAGCCCTACTTTGCTATGATTCGATGTTTCTATGATCCTATAAGGTCAAACACTCCTGAGTGTGGTTGCTGCCTTCCTGCCTGTTCTTGGCTTCTGTTCTTGACTATATAAAACTGCTGTAATGGAGTGAAAAATCTGGGCTGGTAGCTCACTCTCACAGATTTCCTGAACCTTGTCCCCTGACTTCTAGTTCTACTCTAAATATTAATTTTTAGACTGCATGTATTTTAGTCTAACTGAGGAAAGAAACTGAGGCATAAGGTCTGGATAATGTTAGAAAAACATCTGACTTTTAACACCCACCCCAACTCCCCCACAGAGCCAGAGATAGCAAGAACAGCAAACACTTCCACCACCACAGATTGCTGTAAGCTTCCAAATACCTTTCAATCAACTTTTATCAGTTTCTGATGGAAAAGCAGCAAGTAGAAGGTCACAGAAATTTTGAGGGTATAGTGTCGTTAAAATTAAGAGAAAGGAGATAAGTTTTTCTCTTGGGGTGCAGTAGGCATGGGAGAAAGAATGTAGGTGGCTGAAGAAAAATAAAAAATAAGAAAGTAATGGAGGGAAAATGATGAAAATGATCCACTTCTTCCCACCAATGATTTCTTGGTATTGCACCTATTTTAATTACAAACTATTTATGAGGGCATTTGTCTGCTCTTCCTTTCAATTTAGGCAATAAGAAAAGTATAGAAATGGAGTAATATATGTTTAATAATGTATAGAAGTAAGATATGAAATCTCTGTTTTGGTGATACTCGTACAGTTCCATGTTATAGAAGGTGCTAGAACCCAAAGATGGCAAAATCATATACATGTACTGTATGAACTAGGCCTTGCATGTTGGGTATATTGAGTAAAGTTATTTGGAACCTACTGTGTCCAGCTCAGTACAGTTCCTTCATATTATATTTTAAAGACCTAGACACAATACATAGTCAGGGCACTTTTTGTTTGGCTAATATAATCATAGTAATCATAGGAAGCCAGTGCCATCTCCATTGTTAAGGTCTCAACCAATTTCCATTCTGAAACCTTTATTTAAGACTTCCTATAGCATTGGTTGGAAACATAGTGCTTTTAATGAAATTTACCATCTTTGCTTTCCATATAAATATGACCCAACCCATGCCTTGAGATCTTTCTATAGACTACAACTAAAAGACTTTCTCTATGCCTTAGTAGTAGACATTTGTAGTTTTGGATGTGTCTATCCTGCTACTTAACCACTCTAGGGAACGAATGGCCAAGGTGCAATGCTGCACAGAAGCACCTAAGGGTACAGTAAACCATAAGCTGAATGTAAGCCAACAGTGTGCTCTTGTTGCAAAAAAGCCCATAGCATATGGGGTTGTATTAACATGAATGGCTCTTGCAAATCAAGGGAACTGATTCTTCTGCTCTATGCAGCATTGGTGAGGCCTCGCTAGGAGTACTGTGTCCAGTTTTGTGCCCCATGCTTCAACAAGGATGTGAACAGTCCAGTGCATAGCAAGAAAAATTATTAGGGTCCTTGGAGGCAAGATTTATGAGGAAAGGCTGAAAGGACAAGGATGGTTGTTTAGTCTGAAGAAGAGAAGAATGAGGGGGGATTTGATAAAAGTCTTCAAATACCTGAAGGGAGATTACAGAGAAGATGAAGTTGGGCTTTTCTCCATGACCATAGGGGACAAGACTAGCAACAATGGGCTTGAGCTGCAGCAGGGGAAATTTAGTTTGGAGATTAGGAGCAGCTTTCTGACTATGGGGGTGGTCAAGCATTGGAATAAGCAACCTAGAGAAATTGTGGAATCTCCATTCTTGGAAGATTTCAAGAGCAGGTTAGACACTTGTCTGGGTTAGTTTATTCAGGAATGATCCTGCTTTGATTGGGTCTGGACTCGGTGACTTCATGAATGTCATGCCAAGCCACGAGCGGCCAGATCTGGAGGTCACTCAGGGTCAGAAGAAGCAGCCAAGATCCAAAGGCGGGTTAAGGTTCACTGGGGCCCTGGGAAAACAGAAAATTGGAGGCCCCACACACCCCATTATAAACATAAATGTATCAAAAAGTATTAATAAATAGACCTGTTAAATGTTTACATGGTGCATTAATAAATAAAGGACAACACCCAATGTCAAAATTAACTACTCAATTTTGCTATACACAAGATTGAATAAAACAACTGCCTTAGAAAAATTACTCAGATGCACGGGATTGCTATAAATGTACAACGACATGAAAGGAATGATGTTTTAGTTTAGTGATCATGTAGACTCTTGTTTGCTTTTATAAGTTTTTGCCTGAGAAAGGACTTATATTTCTGAAAGCTTGCAAACAACATTTTTTGCAACTATTTAGTTGATTTAATGAAAGGTATTGTATTAACCTCTACCCAAAGCTACAGGTCAACATTCCCCTCCCTCCACCCCTACCTATTTCTCACCCACTGTCTGCCACAATTTGTATTTTCACTAACTGGCATGTTGCATATTGGGTTCTGAGATAAGCCATCCTGAAAGAAAAATCAAATTGACCAGAAGGCATGCTCCTTTGTCCTTGTAGCTCAGTACATAGCAAATGCAGTCAGACTAGTAAAAGCACCACACTAATATCTTTATCAGACCATCTAAAATAGTTGGGAAAAGTCTTTTTTGCAAGCTTTCAGGTACAAGTTCCCTTGTTCAGGCAAAGGGAGCATCTGCAGGTGTTTTGTGCTTTTCCAAAAGAATTTTTGGCCAGTTTGACTTGCAAGTATGCTAAGCACCCCATTCACTTAGGAGCCTAGCTTCAAACATGGAGCTTTTAAAATGACTTGCCTAACTGCTTGGACTAGTATTTTGCTTGAATCTCTCTGCACTGTTGCCTTTGCCCCGGTGGTCCTGTGCTCTGCCTGGCAGGGCAGGGAGGGGACCCAGGGCCCCGGCAAAGGCAGCAAGCAGACAGACCTGAGCAAACAGACCTCCAG
>NW_005843069.1:166766-181117 GCF_000455745.1 Alligator sinensis
CCCACACACACCTACAGCCCACCACACCTTCACTAATAACCCCTCCCCCACACACATGCACACTTCAAAAATAGCATCTCATGATTTGTGTACCAAATTGCTTGATTTTTAAGAGTTTGTCTCATGATTTTTGACAGGGTTGGGTTGGCAATATTGCATTGATTTTATGCCCCCCTCCCAACCTGGTTGACACCTGATACCTACAGGTAAACAACCTGCTTTTGTTCCCTGCAACCCTCCTAAATTTCCATTCCTGCAGATCAGGTTTCTAAAGACTGCCTTTTCCATACCTGTGGGATTTCTGACCATCTTTCATATCTCTCACCATTTTTTTTTATTTATTTATTTTGCCTAAGAAACAACGTGTGTGTCCCAAAGCCTGCAAATAACAAATTTTTAAAAATCATTTGGTTGGTCTAATAAAAGATACTGCTTCTATCCAAAGACTCCAGCTATAGGTCAACATTCCCCTCCCTCCCTCCCTCCCTCTTCCTGGATCATCCAGAAAGAGTACAAAACATCTGAAGATGCTCCCTCTGCCTGAACAAGGGTGTTTGTTTCCAAAAGCTTGCAAAAAAATACGTTTTTCTAACTATTTTAGTTGGTCTAATAAAAGATATCTTATAATGGTGCTTTTACCAGTCTGACTGCATTTGGAAATGGCTACTTATGTGGACTGGGGTAGTTAAGAACAATCTTCAGAGTCAACTTTGACTCTTTCTGGTTGTCAGAATAGGGCTCTGGCTTTGATTCTGCATGCATATGACTTTCTGATACTGATAGGGTATGGTTTCAGTATTGAAGGCTCAAACAGTTCTTTTATAAGACTGGGGATTTTTCATAGCCCAAAAAACAAAAATAAAAATCCCTATACGTTTGTATTTTTAGATGAAGTTTCATTGGCAACCAAAATATAGACTGTTTATTGATTTTTTTCATTTAAACTCTGTAAACACTTTTTTAGATTTTAAATTGATCCCTTACTGAAATGTTGTGCACTTAAAATAAATATGCTTTTCAGGTCAAATTTATCACACCTAATAACTTTAACTTAAAATAAATGCTGTTCTTTCTTTGGTTATCTAAAATATTAACAGGACACAAAATCAATCTGAAAAAGCATAAATATAAGGCACATAAACATTAATAACACCTAAATGAGCTACATAAGTAAGGTCATGTATACCTAACTATACCATCCATCAATGTTAAAAGCTTTTCCATTTGGATCCTATATAACATATACATGGATCTTAAGAATAGAAGCTAAAAATAATGGACTAAAATTATTGTTGATTGATAATTATATCAAATGAAATTTTCCATTTAACTGTATATAATTCTTAAAAGAAAATATTTAGATGCCAAAGTAAAAATAAGAAAAAAAATGTTGATTAATAACACAGTGGATAACAGTCAGGTAGTACTAATATTATTTATATTTACTATGGACTGGATCCAAAACCCTATAAGCTCCATGAATTTGAATCAGACATTTTATGGGCAATTTAAACTTTATAATATCTTCATATTCACTATTCATTTTCTCCCTTTAAAATGCTTAGTTGCCATACATGATGTGATATTTAAAATCACTGTCATTACTTAGCAACCTTATCAGGATTTTGAAATGAAGGAGGATTCTTTATCTTCTAATAACAATGAATAAGTATGTGCCTAGTGCAAGGGGACTGGACCCGATAATCTACAAGGTTACTTCCAGCCCCTAACAACCTATGAATCTATGAAATACCTTATAACAATAATTATACTGTTGTTCCTCCAGTTCCCAAAGCATATTTTCCTAATTTGTGTTATATAAAATATTGTATTCACTTTTCACAATTCTCCTTACATACAAAATAATGGATGTCTCTGTTTCCAATTAAAATCCATTTAGTAAAATTGATTTATGTAACTATATATGCAAAATAGGCATGCCCCTTAGGTTCTTAGCAAATTATCAAATACTATAGTTAAGACAATTAAAATAAATTTAGATTTTCATTGTAAGGTTTTGAATCCTTAAAAACCAGGCTAAATTCCATACTGGCCATCTTTTTATAAAGGAAGTACGTGCATATATATGAAGGTATATGTATTTCACATATTTATAGCAATTCATTTGTGTATAGAAAAAACATTCACTATTTATTTTTTTACCTATGTATTTTTCAGGCAAAACTCTGTTTTCCACTTAAGTAAAACTGAGCAGGAATTTTTATAATTCAGCCTATTAAATTTGGTCTATTTGTCTTGCAGTCACTACAGGTATGTTTCATAAGAAAATTCTTTTACTTAATCAGTTAGGATCTGCCTTTCTTGGCCAAATTATTAGTACCAGACATCATTGGGAGTCTTAAAAATAGCTGACATTTAGTTAGAGAAGATGGTTGCATTAATTTTGTTTTTTTACTGATAGAAAAAGCACCTTGATAAAAGATATTGCTCAGGTCCAGTATTAGCTAGGTATTTTCTGCTTGCTCAAAAGCAGTTGTATCCCATGGTTGCTTATTAACCCACATTGCATCTAAAGTGAACAATTTCCCAGCCCTTTACAGATGAAAGTGTCAGACTAATGAAATGAACTGAACAGGAGGAACACTTTGCTACATGTTGTCTAGGGACACAGCAAGGACAAAGAGAAGCTGACTTAACAAATGCACTGATATTGAAAAATGCTTTGTTTGGCAGTTTGAGCAACGTTTTATAGTAAAGCTGTAACACTAGGTATCAAAGTACCAGATTGTGTACACAGCTGGGCACCCTAAAATACTGTTATACACATTCCTCTAGCCTTCCCTATGTCCTCTGCTACCTAAGGTTATTTTACAATTTTTTACTAGAGAGCCTGCTACAAAATAATGATAATGAAATAATTTCATGACTATGAATTTTTATCATGAAGCTCTGACACCAGTTATTAATCTTTGTCTGTACATGAATTTAAATAGAAATACAGCTTTAAGGGAATTAAAACACACTGCAGAAAGTGGAGTATCCTGTCTCTAACAGTGACTAGTACTACTGATTCAGAGTAAAGCACAAGAAAATTTCTCCTAAAGTAACCTGAATGTAGGGAATGTTTCTTATTAATCCCTACTAGTTAGAGGTTAGTTTATGGTCAGGTTTATATTGCTTCCAAACTTCCTTTGATTCTCATTTTGTTTTTCTCTTTAGTCCTTAGTAACCTAGGTCTGGCTGTGCTTGTAATCCATGGGAACAATTAATCCTGTTATAAATCCTACTAAGTTGTTGGTGTATTTTGTGGCAATGGATTTCATGGTGCATTTTCACTGTGCTGTAAAAGTAACTGATAGAAAAGGTTTTTCTACAATGGCTACATCTCAGTTTCATTAAATATTCCCTGGTTTGATGGCAGGGGGTGTACAAGGTGAATAGGAACACCCAGTCCACCTTTTCTCTACCTAATTCATTATTTTATATTCCTTTATGATATCCTGAGCATAGTGGTAATGTGATTGTGTCATTTTGCCACAGTTCCAAAGGCATGAATTTGAGGCTTGCTCCAGGCTTGTGTTGAAGGCCATTAGGGGTCTATTTAATTCATGGTTTTGCAGTTTTTGTGGAAACTACAAAAAAATCATTGTCTGTGATCACCAGAAAATATTACATAGTCTGCAATTTTCTGCAGAATCAACCTAACCCCCTCCCCAGTTATTATTCACTGTTTTAGAATGTCCCAATGCTTATCACAATACAAAGACAATGCTACAATCACTGCAGCCATAGATGGTGTGACTGAGAGGTACTGTCTGCCAGTGATATAGACTAAGTGAAGGCCCCATTCGGTGAAGCGAAACTGTTTCAGTCCCATTTTTTAATAAGTTAAATGCAATGCTGTAGTCTGAAGATGAGTAAAAAAAATTTTTAAAAGCTAAATAATTTAAGCTCAGGATCATGTAATCCAGTTCCCTGTAGAAATCTTACATTCAGATGGTGGTAAATTGTTTTATTCATCCTCAGTTTGGTCTGTACCTCATGTACCATCCTCAGTTTGGGCTGGCTGAGGGAGGGGGTGTGCAGGAAAACCCTCTCCTCTGTGTAGCACTGGACACCCCAGCTAGGATCTCCTCAGTGTTGGGGAAGGGGGGAGAGGGTAACCCCCAGTGGGGCAGTTCTCCTCCCTCCCCCCACACCCAGAGCCAGGAGCTGGGCCAAACACCTAGCCATGCCCCCTTCTTGCCCAGTGGCCAGCTGAGGCAGGAGGAATGGCCCCCCATGTAGCTCTGGGCCCCCAGCTGGGCTGTGCCAGGTGCAGGGGTGGGGTAGCCTTCAGTGGGGGTCATTTTCCCACATGCTTCCTCCTCAGCCAGCCTGCAAGCCAAGCAGGGGGCATGGCCAGGTGACCAGCCCAGCTCCCAGCTGCAGAGAAGCCAGCAGTAGGGGCTTTACTCCCCCCAAGCTGGGAGTGGCTGAATTACCCAGCCATGCCCCCTACTCAACTGGCAGGATGGCTGAGGACGGAGTGTGGGGGAAACAGCTCCCCATACCTGGCTTTGAATTCCAACTGAGCTGCGCCCAACACAGGGAGTGGGAAGCCCTCAGTGGGGGCCATTTTTCCCCCCACCCCCTCCTCAGGTGGCCTGCCAGCCAAGAAGGGAGCATGGCCAGGTGATCTGGCCACTCTGAGATTGGGGGGAGTAAAGCCCCCACTGCAGCTTCCTCAAAGCTGGGATCTTGGCAATTACCCAGTCATGCCAGTCATGCCCCCTACTTCACTGGCAGGCCAGCTAAGGAGGAAGTGGGGAGGAAAAAAGGCAGCCTCCTCCCCCCTCCCTCTCCCACCTCCATTCCAGACCCCTCCTGCCATCCCAGGAGCTACTGAGTGAGCATGGACCGTACTGCCACCGCTTCGCTGGAGCCAGTTCAGGGGGCCAAAACATTGGCTGCCTGGCACCTCCTGGGCAGAGCTGCAGCCCAGGACCTTGTCCCTGCCCTGGATCCAGGCCCTGACACACCTGCAAGCTGAGGTGCCCACCCTGTGCCCATCAGAGGGGGAAAGCCAGCAGTGGGGGCTTTACTCCCCTGTCCCAGTTGGGTCAATTCCCCAGCCAAGAAGGGGGTGAGGTGGGAAAATCCACCCTGCTCCTGGCTGCTGGGGATGGAAAAGTCCCTGCTGGCAGCTGGGGACAGGGCCAGCCCTACACCACTGGAACAGAGAGCCCAGCCCAAGGATGCAGAGCATGCTAGGATGCTGGGGGACTCTGATTTAACTTAAACCAGGAAGGGTTATTTTCTGTTACAGATTTAAACTGGTTTCTGATTACTTAAACCCCTTTATGTTCCTAGCCTAAAAGAACCACTGAAAGCAGTTTAACAAGAAGATAAGTTATATTCAAGCTAGTGGAGGCATTAACTGCTGCCAACATACATTTGGAAAAAAATTATAACCTGAAACTAAGAGAGTACTTCAACAAGTACATACCAAATGTTGGTAGTTTCCCATGTGCAAACAAAATTACCAGGATTATCCACCGGAAGTAACTGCTTTGCATGTTTAGTCTACAAAATCTGCATTGGCAGAATATAATTCAATTTTAGCTGTAGCAGATGAAACAACAGATGCACAGGATAACTATGTACTCTACATTTTATTTGTACTTGGGTGCCAGAAAGACTGCGATCTGCCTGGTTTTCAAACAGATCTGGTTCAACTCAAGTCTGTAAATTTTTCAACTGTAACACAAACTGGAGTGTAGGCAGTTGTAAATTATGGTTTAGACTTTAACAATGTCTCAGCATTTCTATCTGATAATGCAATGTATATGTGCCAAGTTTTCTCTGATGTGCTCCATGGAATGATGCCCAACGCAATCCATGTTACCTGTAATGCACACATTCTTTCCTTAGTAAGTGATATCTGACACATCTTCCTGATGTAGATATCCTGGATCCTCTTTTAAAAATGCATTCAAACATTGTCAGGGTCATTAGCTTCTATATGGGGAGTCCATCACCAATCAAAACAGGGATCTGAATGCAACTATGTGACTTCCACCAAAACCAGTGCTTACAAGGTGGAATTCATGGTTTGACACAGTGTGGTCATGAAAATAATGCAACAAATATAAGGTACTACCAGCAGTGGTGGCTGGTGCCTCCTGAGTCCGGGGGGGTGGACACAATTTGTGGGCGGGCCCAGGAGCGGGCCAAAAGCCCCATATCAACTCCTATACTTATGTGCCACAGCTTAGTGCCCACCCCCCCCAACATGCCACCAGCCCACACAGCAAAAAAAACTGCCCCATCCTGAGTGGTGCCGAGTTCAGGGCCAATCTCAGGGGAGACACATGCCCCCCCCCATACCCCTCTTACCAGTTGCTTGTAACTACCAGTAATTTGTGTGCAATGAGATTGAAATCAAACCCAGAATATAGTATATGCTTCAACTTTGTGGGAGTTTCCAGACGTGCATGAATGTTTGGTTCCCTGGGGATAAGTAGCGATGACACACCTTGCACCACTGCTACTTGTTCCCGGGGAATGCCTGTGACATGCACGCTTTGCCACATAGCAAGTTACCACATGGAAGGTAGGGGGGCTGGATCCAGCACTGTACTGGCCCCAGCATTCTTACCTGGGGTCCTGGGAGCCTCTAGGGGCTGCAGCTGCGGTGATCCTGCAGAGTGGAGCCTTGCTGGCTACCTCAGCACAGCTCCAGGCAACCCAATTCCACTTTTCAGTGGGGGTTTTTACCCCTTTATATGCAGTGCAGAGAACACCAGACTGTGTGGTATGTGGCACTACAAACGTGTTTGTTGTGCTACATACCACATGACTGCACTCATCTGGATGTGACCTGTGATTCATTAAAACAGAGCAACATTGAAAATCAAGTTAAGTTTTGGCTAAAAATGTAATCTGATTCATGGACCTTTTAATGTGTTTTGAAAGTCAGCAGGTTTTGATACACAAAGCTCACAACAAACTGATAGATTTTATATGTTGAGTCAAAGATATGGCATCACAACAATTTTCAGACTGTCAAACTGAAAACCAATGCAGACAAGAACCATTTCAGGCAATAGCTGCGAAGTTAAATCAGTACTACATGTATGATCAGTCACTACCACCTTGATTTAAACAGTCAGCTGCCTACTTTTTTAATACATTTTGTACCCAAATCACGTGCCTTTTATGAGATTTGACCCTCAGATAATTGAATCAAACCCCAGATGGTAGAAAGACATGACCAGGAATGTGCTGCTTACATGTACTTTGTCAAAGAATGCCAGATGCCTTTGAATATAACTTAGTTTGGGGATTCTGTTTCTGATCAGTTTCCACATCTCTACAATTTGGCAAAATGCTGCCTTACAATTCCAACCAATTCAGCAGACACAGAACATGCAATCGCTGTGTATGGACAAGTTTTCACACGGTAGACAAAGAATGTCATCTGCAACTGCTGGTGGATGCTGTATGCTAGCATTCAACACCTAAAATGAATTGTTTCTATTAAGGTTAGAATTTATTAGTATTTCTAAACTTTTTGTAGAGTGCTACATATAATAAATTATGATGATATGTTACAACTCATATAGTATATACATTTAGATTTAAATTTAGATTTAAATTTAATGTTTATAATTATTATATAATTTACTTTCTGGGGAATTTCCTATTAAATTATACCGTATACAGTGGCAAAGTGTGGGACCATTGGCAAATAGCCTCAAAATCAGCTCTGCAACTAAGCTGTGAAAATGGTAGAGTTAAGTAGACTAGACTCCTAGTCATGATAAGTCAACTCAGCTGTAAATGGATAGCTGGTCATTTGAACTATGAAGTCAAAGGCAGATGGATAGGATGCTGGCCCAGTCCTCCCTAGTGTGCTATTAACCATAGAAACTGGCATGCCTTTACCATACTAGCCCAATGGTTGGACTGAACCTTTGACCAAATTAGGGGAAGTTGGCAATGATTTTTGTGGGGGAAGGTTTTTAACTTATTATTGAGAATTATATTATATTTTCAGTCTTCAATGTCATTCTGTTCCTTATGACTTCCAATATTTTGTTTTCCTTTTTTAGCAGCTGCTGCAAGTGAATAGATGCTTTCATTGAGCAGGTCACAAATATCATTAGGCCTTTTACAGTTAATTTAGAACCCATTATGTTATATAAGCCATTTGAAGCAGCTCAGGCTTGAATTCTTAGAACCTTCATAAGAGTGGACACTGGGGAGGAAATTGAATAAGAAGATGGCAGTGATTTGGAGGGCTAGACAGAGAAGGATATTCTGGCCATACATCAGAAATCAGGTGAAGATGACCGTGAAAAAAAAAGAGTCAAATTGCTAGAACAACTTACTTTCCAGCACTTAATTTTTTTTAAAATCAGGGCTGAATGTCTTTAATATTCTACAGAAGATTTTCATATGATAAAATTATATGGACTGTTATGCAGTAGATCAAACTAGATCATCATAATGGTCCCTTTTTGCCTAAAAATGTATGAAAAAATTTATGCAGGCAACTTATAGAGTGGAATAGGTGGCGCCCACACAATGGGCACCTAAACGCTTTCTGGACATCTGCTCTGACACGTGCTAATTACCATGCATTGGAACAGACTCGACTAATCAAGTGTGCACCAGTATTCAAATTAGCACGCTCCAGCAACTTCCACATCACTTGTATTTAGCATCCTGCACTTCAAAATGGTGGCGGGGGTGCTTTAACTAAAGTTCATCAAACAAGCTTTAGTTAAAGCACCCCCACCACCATTTTGTACTGCAGGACACTGAATACAAGTGACACTGTGGGAGTTTTAATTAGAGTGGCTCCAAAAGCTGCCCCCTCCACCTGGGAGCATGTGTAAAAAGGCCTAATAAGATTACAGACAGACCTAAATTTAAGCTTCTTTAAAAAGGACAGAGTTGCCACTGGGAATTGGTCATTGACTGTTAAAAAATCACATAGGATAACTATTATCTCCACATGATCCTATAGCAGTACAAGTGAGCCTAAACTGCTGCAGTTTTAACTGAATAAGACAGAATTAAAGTTACAATGGCCTGTCACGTCTCACACAGCTATAGAAGTATGTAAATGTAATCATAACACCAGAAAAGCTAAACGCGCCTTTACTTCTGCTCATTATCTAAATGACAGGGTTGGATAACAAAGGAGAAGAAGAGTTATGCAATACCATGAAGGTAAGAGGAAAAAGGTTCTGTATGTGCTGCAGAAGGAGTATTTAATGATGAGATTAAAAGTGGTTGTGATGTGGTTAGAATGACAGGCCAGGAATATAATCTGGATATAATCTGGATGGCTGAGGTTTTTTATTGGTTGGAGAATAGGTAGACAGTGATACAGAGTGAGAGGGGAGAGAAGAGATCTCACTAACTGAGTTGAAAGACTAGGGATACATGTCCAAGATAAATTGATGGAGCTGTCAAGCAACATGAACAGATTAGAATATACAGAGAACAGGAGTGGGCCAACAAAACAGCCCTTGGGGATCCACACAATAGGAGGGAGATGTAGTGTAGAAATGATTGGGAAGGTAGATACTATGGAGTCCCTAAAACAAAAATTTTATGCTCTGAGGTTCTACTGAAATACCTATTTAGATCCATTATGCAGGCTACATTTCCATTTCCAGCCTACAAAGCAGGAACATAGTGGCCATGCTTTTCAAGCTGCATGTGAATGCAGAGTGAGATATAGAGCAAGATTTTCTCTTTTATAACCATGAAGAGGCTCCAGCTTCCACTGACATTAGTGCAAAATTCCTTAAATTCAATGCAAGCAAGATCCACCAGCTAAATGGCAACATCTTGGTTTCATATTTCAGTCCTTAAGGACTTCATAAGTGATTTATTACTTAACATTAGAGTGTCATAAATAGTAATAGATGACTTAGTATGAGGTCATTCATTTTTAAAAGAATTCACAGAAGTGACAATACCCCTGGTAAATAATTAATGTACTCAATTATCAGTTGTTTTACATGATTTTCTTTAAAGTGAAAACTTAAGTGAGAAACGTACAGTACTAATACTTACAGGAGTTCAGTTGTCCCAGGGGCCAGCCACTGAAGGGACTTTTACAAAACTGGAGGGAGGGCCCACTCTTCTCTGTGTACTCCAAATTCCAACAGAGTCAGTGGGTTTTTAAGTGCAAAAAAAATGGTCCTAAAATAGCCTTCTCTTTCTTAAAAAAAATAAAAATCCCAGATGTCCCACATGGTTCCTGAGCTGGTATTGGCCAGACTCCCAAGAACACATTTTCACTATGGTGTCCACTCAGACATTTGGTCCTGTTACTTGGCTGTGCAACTTAAATGAGAATCTGGCCTGACTAAAGACCAGGCTATATGAGGGATGTTCAATCCATAGGGCCAAAGCCTGGTTTCAGTTCTTAGCTTACCTAAGGGAGGCAAAAAAGCCTGTCAAATCCAGTATTATTGATAGAAAGTAGGGCCCAAAAAGCACACTACAGGAAATCTCTTTGGGTGTGTCTACATGAGACATTTACTGCAAAGTTGCCTAATTAGCTCCACAGTAAAACATCACTGTCTACACATACAGTGCTACTAGTACGGAGCAAACTAATTAACTCTGCCATAGGACAGTACTACCAAACACAAGTACTATCACTCGGCAGAGTTATTTACTCTGTTGCAATGCATGTGTAGATTCTGATGGGCCTGGCTGGGGCACAAGGGTGCTTCAGTGTGGGGGCTGCCTGCTGGCTAGCTCCTCTGCAGTACTTTGAGCAGGGTTGGAGCAGCCCTGGGCAGGCAGGCCACCCCCCTGCTCCCAGCTGCCCCTTTCCCTCCCCATTACATACCTGGGAGCAATAAACTCTGAAGCAAACTGCACCAAAGTTTATTCAGTCACCTTCATAGCAAGAATTGTAGGACATAAAGATGTTTTCCATATATAGCCACCTGAAGATGCTACTTTTTTTCTCTACATAGTATTTTGTTTAAGATTAGTAAAAATTTTGATTAACCAAGGATACAATTAAAAAATCTGAATAAGGACCTCAGAATTTGGCCCAGCTGATTTAATACAAGTGAAAAGAAGAAGTCATAAAGTCATATTGCTTTTCAAGGACTACTATGACCTACAGAATGTTTGTATGATAAGATATACACACTAAATCTTCATCCAAATTCTCACTGAGATGGCCTCTCTTTCTGTCTCCCAAGTGTGCCATCTCTGAGTAGCCTAGTAGGCTTTTGATTGCTAATGTCTAGTTTAAAACTAAGTGTATTTGCATAAGTACATACTGTTAACATACAAAGGGATTTAAGCAAAATCAAATGTCTCTGTTTATGCAACTGAACTGTTTTGCATGATCACCCATACTTGGTACCTTCCATGTTTCTATGGTGATGCATTGGTTTCAAGGAGCCATAAGCGGTTCTAGTCTAACTGGCACTGTCCAAGCTGGCTGAAAGATTTTGCTTGTCTTTCTAGTTTAAAATAATTTTCTTTCTCTGATGAATTGTGAACCTGTGTGTACTTCTGTTGTCTGCCAGAATTAAACCTGTTTTGCTCAAAAGAAAAGAATATGTGCAAGAGGTACTTCCACAGAGACTATTTTTTTTTTTTAGTTTCAGAAGAGAGGATACATAGATTAATTATAGCTAATGAAGTGACCAGGCTGGATATGTCCCATGACTACACAGTTTGAATCCTGAGTGAACAAATGTGTATAGAATACAGCGTTGTCAGGCCATAGCCTCAAACCTGAGGTCTTAGTCCTGTCTGCCACCTTAACTAACACCCAGACTGGGCAAGGTTGGTCTGAAACTTCCATCAGGGCGCAGCCCTCTGCCCACTCCCTGTCACCAGAGTGGCTGGTCAGGGTCAACTGATCTTTTACTTACTCCATATAAGCTCCTGAGCAAGGACAGAAAGTTTCTGAGCAATAGGGCTCAAGCTCAACCTGATCTCAGATCTCTTCACTGTCCCCTCTGGCTTGTTCTGCCTCTACTTTCCTCTTGATCTCTAATTCCACTCTTTGCCTGATCTCACAGTTTCTTGACTCAGCATGTTCCTAGACCATGCTCTTGGATCTGACCTCCTAACTTCCTGACCTGGCTAGCACTTGGATTCAGCTTGCTTCTCCTGATCCTGGTTGGCACCTCAAGTCCCAAGTGCCCCCAGACCTGGCTGCCCATGACCTGGTGTAACAGGCCCTGAGTTAGGTGTCTAGGCTGTGGGGAGGGGCAGGAGTTAAGTCACACACCTGTGTTTAGTCTTTCATATTGTCCAGCTGTGGGGAGCTGCATGCTTAGCATCTGGTTTCTTTGAATTGCCCCATAGAAGCACTTAACTCTCCTCATTCACTGTATAAGCAGCTCGGGCTTATCCCATTCCATGGGATCACCTTCCCAGAGCTGGTAATGAAGCACCTAAGCAAAGGCATGTAAGGGACTAAACTGGATTTTGCCATGAGTGAATATGAGCACCTACAGGGCTACTTTTTGCAAAGTAGACATTAAATTCTGCCCGAGTCCAATTTCAGAGCCTAGTTTACCAGTTAAAATTTATTTCTTAGCTCTAATCATATTAAAAAATTAAGGATGGATAGAAGACACAACTTATCTCTATATGTAGATTTAAAATGCCACATAGTTTGAAAGATTTTTTCAGGAAGTCCTTCAGTTTAAGCTAATTTAGGTATTTGTGTATATTTTCAAGCATCCCCAAAATTTACAGGTGTTTTAGCTGTAAGATTTGGCTCTAACTCTTAGCTAAATCAAGTCAATTAAAATTGTATTTTAATAATAAAAGAAAACAATTGGGCTTAAAACTAATAATCCTTACATTAAGAAAACTCTTATAACTGCTTGTAGAATATTGCTAATGTAAGGCCTTATTAAAGATTTTTGTCAGCTCTAAGATTTTTTGTCTTAGAAATGAATTTGATTGTAAAAGACTGGGTTTCTTGAATTTTTCCTTTTTTGCTAAACAGCTTTCTCTGAATTTAAGCCATGTTTTTGCCAATGAAAACAAATTTTGAACTACATATTTCTAACTAAATGGTAACACTGCTATGCAAAGGAGAATGAATTCTGTCTGACAGCATTCTTGCCCTATTCCTGAAACTATAGTACTACTGCAAATACATGTATTAAAATACATATGTATAAAATATATGTTTCATATATGTTTCAAGCAAAATTGAACTTGAACCTCAAGAGTTTTGAGTTTTGTTTTTAAATTCAGAGATTTCACAGCATGTTCTAATTATGGCAAAATAACCTGTAATTCTCTTTTATAGTTTTCTTTATGAAATTTAAATGTAATTCATATTATGGTCAGTCATGGTCACATAGCCTCTGAAATAGTATCTATTGGTCTGTTTTTGCCCTGTAGATAATGTAATGCTGAAAAAAGTTATTCCTGTTTTTATTTTGCAATTTATCAATGCATTTTATGAATGTAAGGGAAATAGTGGCAAGCTGAACAACTTGGCAATGAATTCCACTGGCAGTTTGTTCACTAATGGTAATAACATCAAACAACCTAGATGTGGATCTAGTCTATGCAGAAAGATATTCTATTCTTTCTCAACTGTTCTCATACATTAAATATGATCTTAGCAGAAACTACTGCAATATGTTTTCAATATTTTGTACATCTAAAGCATGGCTTCTTTAGTAATTCACTCAGTTAACTGTGGGAGAGCACAAATATTGATGCATCCTAGTGCCCTGTTCAAACTTCAACTCAGTTGATTCATTAAAGATACTAACAATTTCTCCTGTAGTCTGAATTGTTTTCAAATTGTGTCTTGTTCACCTCATCTTCAGCAACATTTCTTTACATGAGAAAGGTGATTCTTTTTTTCCGAAAGTTGGATGACTTTATAATGGTGCACAAGATTATAAGTCACATGATATTAAATAGGGGTGTGCTAAGTGGGCCCTATTCAGATTCGGAGATTTGGCCACCAAATCAAAATAATCAATACATCTCATTAATCTTCTGGTACATGTAAAAGTATAAAAACGCAGTAAAATTATCTGTGGGCCATCCCCCCCCCGCCCGACCTAAATTCTTATTAGCCTGATACGTTTCCATCTCCAGAAATAATTTGTTGTTTCTGTGCTTTCCACATTACAAACAAAACCACCAACGTGCCTAAACTCATTATTGCAAACCTATTATTACTATTACAGCTAATAGTAACTTTCAGTTTACTGATGTAGCTAACCTAGTAGTTTAATTTTCACTGCTTCTAAGAAAACACAGTCTATTAGTGGCAATTAATTGGCTTTATAAACACTTTCCAAATGGACTTATTGAACAGCATGAAGATAAGTGTAAGTTCTCTGCTTCATTTGCTTTTCTTTCCC
>NW_005843069.1:181127-202036 GCF_000455745.1 Alligator sinensis
ATGTTTTTGCATTCCAAGTCTCTCTCAGGACTAATAACTGAAAACATCATCTCTACATGGGAGCAATTTTCACTGCTGGAAATGTTAACAAAAAGAAAATTTCAAGAAACCCAGAAGCTTTCAAAGCTTCCCTTTGACTAACAGGCCTCTGGGAAATGTTGCCTGTGCTCAGTTTAAATGAGAAAATATCTCAGTTTTAGTGAACAAGACATGACCACTTGTGCATGACAGTTCTTGCCAGGCAGTTGGGCTTTGTAAACACCTTGCTGTAGAAAAAACAGAGCAGAAGTACAACAGAACTTGTGATCAGTTCCAGTCACATGCCTGGTAACTGTTGTAGTCAATTGTATAAAACATTAATTCTGACTTAAGTTTTCCATTTTTTAAACAATTTGGCTGTTCTTTAATTTTACGGCAGGTGATAGTTTCACATTCTTACCAGTCTGGCCTGGAGAAGTATTGAATTTAATTTCTGGAGGACTGCTTGCACTTTTATGAGCTGTCGGTTGTCTTACAAAGCGATGCTCCATGTCACTGCCTTCTGACGGCTGCTGATCTGATCCAGGAGAGCTAAGAAAAAATAGAGGATTGCTTGTCTTCCCTGCTCCCTGGTTGTGTATGCTCTGGGGTGTTTGAATCTCTTCTCCGAAAAGGGGAAAAGAGGTCTCAAAGGAACTATCTTGTTTGTCAACTTTTTTTTCTCTGAGGTTCAGAAGAGGTGTATGGAGAGAAGAGCCATTTGATTTGCTGCTGTATTTGGCCCTGCTACTAAGCAAAGGACTCTCGCCTAGCCAGTTTTTTAGTTCTTGTGGTGTGTGCATGGAAACTGCAGGCCCCGGTGCAAAAAAATCTTCAGTACCTTTCTCCTGGACTGTAAAATAACTCTTTGTCACAGACATCTTGTCATCTTCCTCTTCCTTTCTCCTACATTTATTCTCATTGCTTGATATCTTTGTTGTGCCACATTGAACGTCTCTGCCTGCTGTTTCTAAACAGCTCACTTTATCTTTGCATCTGGGTTCTGTTACCAAAGGCTGGTGATGCTCTTTGCTTGATGCCTCTACTTCTTCATATTGCTCTTCTCTTTCCATCATCACTCGCCCTGCTTTGTCATCTTTGCAGGTTTCTTGCATTTCCTCTGACATGTTTTTTTCTGAATTGTCTTCTTTAAGAGTACTGTCATTCCTCCCTTGATTGTGCTCCGGCATTTGAGGGAAACAACATGGTTTTTGAAAAGGCAAATCCATTTGTAGTTCTGCAGGACCAGTTGTTCTTTGAAGAGAAGAATGATAAGAGGAGGTAGGATCTGCAGAGTAGGAGAGCTCCACTTTCTCACATCCTAATGGGAGATTACATGTTTTAGTAACTCTGACTCCTTTTTTCATTCTTAATCCACATAAATTGCCACCATCAACTTCATCATTGTCATGTCCAGCTGTGTCTGTGTTCTGCAACCATCAACAAAACACATAGACAAATAATATGCATGAGTGAAAGAGAATTAGAATAGCATGCAACAGCAAGGATCACCACTGCATTTTGTTATCGTGTGAGACTTCTATTTTTATTTTTTAATTTTTTGCTTAAGAGGATCTAAGGGGGAAATGACTTTTAATTCAGGTTCTCAGATTATATCTTCTTTCAGGAGCCTCATTCCTTGGTTTTAGCACATTTAGAGCAAGACTGGTGCTCTAGCTCGTAAAGTTTTTGACTCTTGAGGGCATGCTTAAGATGGAAGAGTATCAGCCAGGCTACCTGCTGCCCATTGTGTGCCAAGTGTAAATGTGACTTCTAATGTGAAAAGAAAATGTTTTAATGAGGTCAAAAGGGAATGTAAGCATCTAGGTATACAGAATACAGACCAAACCTAGTGGGAGACTGCTTTCTGGACAGTAGTGACTCTAAAAAGGAACTAGGGGTCATAGCGGACAAGTAACTGAATATTGTACAATATTAAGGTGAAAAAGTGCCAATGAGACCCTTAGATGTAAAATTAGAAAAATAATGAGTAACCTATGTAATGCTGGGGCACTATCTGCAGTTCTGGTCTCTATACACATGCTCTGACATCTTCTAATTAGAATGCTCCAGCGTGCCTCACCATCACATGTATTAAGTGTCTGGTGTTTCTAAATGGCCGCGGGGGTGCTATAGCTAAAACTCATCAAAAGAGCTTTAGTTAAAGTGCCCCCAAAGCCATTTTGAAATGTTGGATGCTTAATACATGTGATCACCTTCTCCCATACCGGACCCCGGAGCACACATATAGATATCCCTGCTGGTGTCCATATTTTAGAACATTGGAAAGTTCCAGAAAAGATTCACAAAATTAATTTAAAATGTAGAGAAAATTCATTATGGACACAACCTTTTAGGGTTATGTAAAGGAAGACTTAAAGTGACTTATATGTAATATATTGGTACCCTCACCTAGAAAAAATACCCAGCATTAAAGTGTTGTTTAATTTAGTGAAGCATAACAAAAATCAATGGCTGGAAGCTGAAACCACACACAACCAAATAAAAAATAAAACACAATTTGTAGCAGTGAAGGGAATTAAAAATTAAGGATTGGAATAAAAGAAGTTTTGGATTCTTCTCTGGAACATTTCAGGACTGGAAGCCTTTCTGGAAGATACGTTTTAGCAAAAATACAAGTTCTGCTTTACACAAACAAAAGTTATTAGACTCAAGACAGGGCATCTGGCTGAAATGCAAAAAACCGGGAGTGTCTACATGTGAAATGAATTCACCTGAATTTACTGCACAGAATATTCAGGCACATTAAACTGCTCCCATGTGCACATCTGCTAGGGCTGTACGAAGCTCGGGTCACTGATTCAATTTGAAGGAGATTCGGCCCGATTCAGCAGCCAAATATCCAAATCCAAATCAAATCAGGAGACCCATTAATCTCTCTGAATCGAATTGGAATCCTCTGAATCAATTCAGAGAGATTTGACAATTTGGCCTTAGACACAGCTTTATGTGTTTTTTTCTATATACCTTCAGGTACCAGGTACAGCTTGTGAATGCTGAGATGATACTGAGAGCATCCCATGGGAGTGGGGGGGGGAGGGTCCCCCATGCACTTGGCAGCAGACCCAGAAGTGGACCAGAAGTACTTCCAGCCCATTTCATAGATTTCATAGATGTTAGGGCTGGAAGGGACCTTGAAGATCATCAAGTCCAGCCCTTTGCCCCAGGGGCAAGAAGTCAGCTGGGGTCAAAGGATCTCAGCAAGGTAAGCATCCAAACGCTTCTTGAATGAGTCCAGAGTAGGTACCTGCACCACCTCTGGAGGGAGTCTATTCCAGGTCTTGGGGGCTTGGACAATAAAGAAAAATGTCTTTATGTCCAGCCTAAAATAGCCTTGGAGGAATTTATGACTGTTGGTCCTTGTTGTTCCTTGGGGTGCTCTGGTGAACAGATGTTCTCCCAGATCCTGATATACACCCCTTATATACTTATATACTTATAAGCAGCCACCAGATCCCCACTGAGCCTGAGCTTTCCCATAGCTCTCAGCCTCTCTTCATAAGGCCTATTCTCTTGCCCTCTGATCATGCACATGGCTCTCCTCTGAACTCTCTCAAGCTTCTCAACATCCTTCTAAAATTGCAGAGACCAGAATTGGATGCAGTACTCCAGCTGTGGCCTCAGCAAGGCGGAGTACAGTGGGAGGATGACATCCTGAAATTTACTTGAGAAGCATCTATGGATGCAAGCCAGTGTTTTGTTTGCTTTGCCAGCTGCAACAGTGCATTGGTGGTTCATGATCATCTTGTGGTCAATCATGACCCCCGAGTCTCTTTCAGCTGTGGTGCTAGTGAGCGTAGCACTGCCGAGCCTATAACCATGCTGAAGGTATTTTTCCCGAGGTGGAGTACCTTACATTTATCTATATTAAAAGTCATCAGGTTACTTACTTACGCACACTTACTAAGTTTATCCATGTCAGCCTGGATCACTTGCCTGTCCTCAGGTGTGGATGTTATGCCCTAAACTTTAGTATCATCAGCGAACTTAGGCAGTGCACTTCTGACACCAATGTCCACATCATTGATAAATATTTTAAAAAGAACCAGTCCAAGGACAGAGCCTTGGGGGATGCCACTGGTCACGGAGTGCCATGATGATTCGCTACCATCGACCACTACTCTCTGGGTCTGACCTCGGAGCCAATTACCCAGCTATCGGACTGTGGTGAAGCCTAGGCCACAGTTGGCCAATTTTTCCATGAGGAAGCCATGGGACACCAGATCAAAAGCTTTTTTAAAGTCCAGATAGATGACATCAATCTCTTCTCCCTTGTCCAGGTGATATGTCACCTGTTCACAGAAGGAGTTGAGATTGGTCAGACAAGACCTACCCGCAACAAACCCATGCTGGCTATTCCTCAGGATGTTGCCTTCGGCCATCTTATTTAGAAGGGTCTCCTTGATAATTTTCCCCAAAATCTTACCGGGAATTGAGGTCAAGCTGATTGACCTGTAATTCCTGGGATCAACTTTCCGCCCTTTCTTGAAGATGGGTACCACATTGGCCTTCTTCCAGTCTTCAAGTACTTCAACTGAGCGCCATGAATTTTTGAATATTTTTGCCAATGGTTGGGCTATGACACCTGCCAAATCCTTGAGTACTCTAGGGTGTAATCTGTCAGGACCAGCTGACTTAAAGGTGCCCAGCCTCTCAAGGTGACCCTTTACTAAATCAACACTGATGCTGGGTATAAATACGGCCTCCCCCTGGCCATCCCACATCTTGCTAGGCAGGGCGGTCCCATTGGACTGATGAAAGACTGACGCAAAGTACCCATTGAGCAGATTGGCCTTTTCCTGTGTGTCGGTTATCAGCTGTCCCATTTGGTTCAGCAAGGGTCCATCCAATGTTACCCTTGCTTTTTTTCCAACTCCCTACATATCTGAAAAAGGACTTTTTGTTATCCTTGATATGTGTGGCCAGATGTAGCACCCCTGACTCAGTTACTGTTGTCTCCTGGGTCTAGGGGAGCACCCAGGATCCTCCCACGGGCAATCGCCAAGCTGGGGTGGTGTGTGTGTGGGGGAGGGGGGGTTCCCTGCACCACTGAGCATGCAGGGAACTCCCCCATGCTCCCATGGGATGCTCTATCTGCCCCACAATCTCAGCATTCATGAGCCATGCCTAGTACCTCAAGATACATAGAAAAAACATATAAAGCTGTATCTATGGCCATATCTCTGATTCTCTGAATCAGAATCAAATCTTCAAATTCAGATTCAGCCAAATTGAGTTGGGACAGTGATCTGAATCACTGTCCCCTGAACTGGACCGAATCAAAATCCGAATGAAATACTGCCCACTTTGCACACCCCCAGTGTCTAAACATACGCCCAGGTCAAAAGCAAATTGAGCCCAACAGCAGCAGCCTTGTCCAGGTCTGTTCCTGCCCTGCTTTGCTACCCCGCAGCAGACAGGGGGAACTCCAGGCAGCCAGGGGGAACTCTGGGTGCTAGTCCCAGGATGGCAGCAGGACAGGGTCAGGCCTGGGCTCCATGGGGTGGGAGGGGAGCTGTTGTGGCAGCTCCTAGCTGTCTGGGAGCAGCTCCCACCCACATGGAGATCGGGGTTTAGCCAGACAGCAGTTGTGGCCCTCTGCTGCCTGGTCTGACCAGGGAGCAATTTGCTCCTTGTCAGTGTCTACACATAGGCTTTGACGTATTAGATTAAAGCACCATTGTCTAGTACCTGTATCTGTCACTATTAGCAAATGGCTCTTTAAAATTAATCTACTGTGCAGTAATTGCTGCGCACATGTAGATGGTGATGCTTTACTGTAAATTAGCTTAGTCTAACGCACAGTAAAGTGCATGTGTACACATACTCACTGTGACCTACAAGAAGGCAGATTTACAGTTCTAATGACCTCTGAAATGCTGAATATCCATGAATTCTGTGTTGCAGTCAGTACTTCCTCATTAGTAGTGACCAAACTACCAGAATTAAAAATAAATGAGAAATGATCAAAAAATCTGCCTTGGGAAAAGACACATATGGGGAGAGAAAATATCTTGGAAAGGTATCTTTGTTGGTGCAAGGAATGAGAATCCTGCAGGATGCTATCTTCAAAGAAGCAGAACTACAAAGTATCTAAATTTATCTTCTTAAAGGAAAGCATCTGGAGAACCAGAAGCTCAAGGGAAGTCAGAGAGTAAAATGAAGATACAGCTGCAATTAACAACAGTAACAAAGCTGATACCAACAGTCCAAACAGATCATTTGTTTGCTTAAATAGCAGTAACAATATGGAACATATTAACAATACCATTTACACATCCAGCACCAGGTGTAACATTTAGGACTGAAAAAATGTATAGCAACCAAACAAAAAGAGAGAGAGAGAAGAAGACTTTGCTGATTAGAAAGGGGTATCCATAAATAGAGTTAGAGCAATAGGAAAATGTAACAGCAATGGTGACCAAATAGCAGCTTTTGCTATAAATATATAACTGACACTTAGGGAAGAATCCCATTTCACTTTATATACCCAAATATTAGTTACCTATCTACATGACCACCAGGCAACAGATTAAGCCTTATCCAATCCCATCTCTGGCCTTCCAGTCTTCAACTTTTAGAGCTGCAAGTTATCCTCCCCCGACCCCCAAACATAGACGCATCCTCTTTCCTGGCAGCCATGAGTCTTCTGTTGCCAGTGCAAGCAAGGCGGTGGGAGCAGTATGTGTCCCTAAACCACCTCCCCTAACTCCAGAAATAGGCACCAGCAGCACAATGACAGTCTCCTCCACCCCAATTTCATCTCCCAGCATGATCCTCCACCTGCCAGAGGAGGAGCTGGATCTGGAACCAGGGGACCTGAGCACCCTAGCTATAGAAATTCTGGGGACTGAGGGGGAATCTGAGTTTGTGCTCCATAACCCTCAAAGTTCCCCTAGAGCCATGTCTCCTTGTCAGAAAGGCACCTCAGAGGAGGTTGTGGAGGCAAGTGGCTCAGCTGAGTCAGCTCCTCCTGTTGTTGTGTCTCTGCCTGATGAGGAGGGGGATAAGGCAGGATCCCCACCCTCAACCCAGAAGTGGGGGAGTAGTGTAGTGTGGAATCATTTTGAGGTGGCAGATGATCCCAAGTATGCTATCTGCCAGCACTGCCAAAGGCAGATCAGCCGGGGCAAGGAGGTGAAACACACTTCACCACCACGGCAATGCTGTTGCATCTGAGGAGGCAGCACTCCCTTACCCTTCTTCCTACTCAGCCTGGCACCAGTGACAGTGTGCCCAAAGGGAAGTCCCCTGCTTCCTTCAAAGCCCCTGTCCCCGCCAAGCACAGGCAAGCCACACTGGAGCAGTAGGGGAAATCCACAGACAAACGGGGGTACGTTGCAAGGGCAAGCAAGATCACCCAGAGCATTGGGGTGATGCTTGCTGTCAATGGACAGTCCTTCTCCTTAGTTGAGAGGCCAGGGTTCATAGATTTCATAGATTTTAGGGTCAGAAGGGACCTATTAGATCATTGAGTCTGACCCTCTCCCCTGGGCAGGAAAGAGGGCTCGGGGGTCAAATGACCCCAGCCAGATGTTTGTCCAGTCTCCTCTTAAATACCTCCAAGGAAGAGGACAGCACCACCTCCCTTGGAAGCATATTCCACATTTTGGCAACCCTCACTGTAAAGAATTTTTTCCCTGATGTCCACTCTAAATTTGTTCTCCTTTGGTTTGTGGCCATTATTTCTAGTTACCCCTATGGGTTCCCTGGTAAATATTGTATCCCCTATTTCGTGCTGTCCCCCTTTCCCCCTGATGAATTTCTAGATGGCCACAAGATCACCTTTCAGCCTTCTTGTGGAGGCTGAAGAGATTCAGATCCCTCAATGGTCCTCGTAGGGTTTTTTCTGTAAGCCTTTAACCAGACAGGTGGCCCTCCTCTGAACCCTTTCCAGGTTATCTACATCCCTCCTGAAGTATGGAACTCAAAACTGGACACAGTACTCCAGCTGCGGCCTAACCAATGCTGCATAGAAGGGAAGTATCACTTCCCTAGACCTTTTTGTGATGCACCTACTTATGCAAGAAAGAGTGCGATTAGCGTTAGCTTTACTTATTACTTCATCACCTGGTGACTCATGTTCATTTTGCAGTCAACTTTAACTTTGAGATCCCTTTCCACAGTTGTGCTACTTAGAATGGTATTTCCCAGGCTATAGAAGTGTTGGTGCTTCTTCCTCCCTGGGTGCAACACATGGCACTTATCTTTGTTAAACTGCATCCTATTCTGTTCTGCACACTTCCCCAGCCTGTCCAAATCCACCTGGATTCCCTGCCCTCTAGTTTGTTTACCTCCCCCCTTAGTTTGGTGTCATCTGCAAACTTGGACAGGGTGCTTTCTACTCCCTCATCCAAGTCACTAATGAAGATACTGAACAGTAACGGTTCCAGGACAGAGCCTAGGGGGACTTCACTGACCACATTTCTCCAGGTAGAAGCTGGCCCATCAACCACCACTCTCTGGGTGCATCCCATAAGCCAATTTTCCACCCCCAGACTGTGTAATAATCTATATTGGAACTGTTCGGTTTATTTATAAGAATTGGGTGTGACACTGTCAAAGGCCTTTTTAAAATCCAAATCTAAGTAAAGGCAGTTCAGGCAGCTCATGGCAGTCATGGCCCCATCTTACCAAGTGCCCTCATACACCACCTTTAGCAGGATGGTGGTGCCCTCCCTGTATGAAGCATGGAGTACTTGATGCCCTCCCTGCAAGGAGTACTTGAGGAAGGAGCCATGCAAGGCAGGGCCAGAGGTAGCCTTGCACTTCACCTCCAACATCTAGTACAGCCAGGATGGAGGTCATGCCTACCTCTCCCTCACAGGGCATTGGTGCAATCAGTCAGGCTGTCAGTGGGCTCTCCTTCAAGCTGAGGTGATGGATAAGTCCCACATGGAAAGGAAGATCACAGTGGCCATGAACCGCATGGTACAGGGGTGGCTTGTTGGGCAAGTTCATAGTCATGAACAATGGGGCCAATATGGTCAAGGCCATCCGTGATGCCAACTGGTGCTACTGTACCAGTGCTCACTAAGTTATTTTATTACCTGTTGTCATTTAAAGTGGTGGACTGAGATGAGGCTGTAGGGGAGGAAGAGACCTCATTGGGGCAAATTACCATGTCATGTAGAGGCCCCAGCACCAGTGAGGGCGTGCCTTAACACCCACACATTGTCACCCATATCATGAGTTTTGCTTGTCAGCACCCTCATGTGCAGTTTCACCCAAACCCCTGCACCTATCTCCTTGAAAGCTGGCAGACTTCATGGCCTCAGCAGGGCCTAGCATGCCTACAGTTTTAACCCCACTGTGCTTTAACACACACATGACATGAGTTGTGCTTGTCATAGATTTCATAGACATTAGGGATGGAAGGGACCTCGGAAGATCATCGAGTCCAGCCCCTTAGCAAAAGGGCAGCAAGTCAGCAGGGGTCATAGGATCCCAGCAAGATAGACATCCAAATGTCTCTTGAAGGTGTTCAAGGTAGGTGCTTGAACTACCTCCAGCGGCAGTCTATTCCAAACTTTGGGGGTCGGACAGTAAAGAAGTTCTTCCTTATGTCCAGCCTGAAATGGTCATGGAGAAGTTTGTGACTGTTCGATATTGTCATCCCTTGGGGCGCTTTAGTGAACAGATGTTCCCCCAAATCCTGATGAGCACCCCTGATAAACTTATAGGTGGCCACCCTATCTCCCCTGAGCCTGCGCTTTTTTTTTTTCCAGGCTGAAGAGTCCCATAGCTCTCAGCCTCTCATCATAAGGTCTGTTTTCATGACCTCTTATCATGCATGTGGCTCTCCTCTGGACTCTCACAAGCTTCTCCATGTCCTTTTTGAATTGTGGAGCCCAAAACTGGACACAGTACTCCAGCTGCGGCCTTACCAAGGCCGAGTACAACAGGACAATGACATCCTGGGATTTGCTTGAGAATGCTGGGTTTTGCTTTGGATGCAAGCCAGCATTATGCTCACTTTACTAGCCACAGAATCACATTGAAGGCTCATGTTCATCTTGTGGTCAATCATGACCCCCAAGTCCCTTTCATCAGAGGTGCTAGCCAGTGTAGCACTGTCGAGCCTATAAGCATGCTGTGGGTTTTTCCTCCCAAGGTGGAGAACCTTGCATTTTTTGGTGCTAAATGCCATCAGGTTCTCATCTGCCCATTTCTTGAGCCTGTCAAGGTCAACCTGGATTGCCCTCCTGTCCTCACATGTGGACGCTTTACCACAAAGTTTGGTTGTCATCAGCTTGAGGTGCAGTGTCCCAGAAACCCCTATACCTATCTCCTTGAAACTTGGCCACCTTCATTCCCTCAGAAGGAGCTACCATTCCTGCAAGCTTTATCCAAATCAGACAAAAAATGATAAAGTTATAGATATTTCACTGATTTCCCATTATAGTCTATGGCTGAATCTCCGAATCTCTCTGACTCGGAACTGAATCTGCTGAAGATGATTCAGCCAAATTGATTTGGGACAGTGATCCAAATCTCCAAATTGAATCACTGTCCTCCAAATGAGTCAAATCCAAATCTGAATCGAATACTTCCCTATTTGCACAGGTCTAGTAAACAGGAACTCTAAGAGTTTCAGCAATTCTTTCATTTAGGAAGATTCAGTTCATAGCAAAGATGAGTGATGTCATTCAGCTTGTCCCAGGGCTGGGTAGGATATATAAGGAAGAAGACAAAACTGAGCCCATGTTGTAGAGGACATGAGAACATCCTCTTTTTTTTTCCTTTGTTGTTTTGTTTTGTTTTGTTTTTGCCCCTTTGATTAGTGGAGGCAAGGCAAAGTCTCTGGGGACTATAGCCAGCTGAGTTATTTGATATGGTGTCATTTATGTCTTATGTATTTATGTCTTATGTCTTATGTATCATTTATGTATCCTGAGGGCCTTTACAGGGTTTGGGTGTGACTTTACTTCCTTCCTGTGGCCAGTATGCACAGAGATGGCATCCCTTGCAAATAACAGTCACTTGAGAATAGGCCCCGAGGCAAACACACAGACAGAAAGTTCTGAAATTTAGATTTTTTTTAACATAAGGTCTTATATGCACTATACAGTCAGCCTTCTAAATATTAAAGCAGCCAATGTCTGTTCACTTTTACAAGTAAACAAACCTAGTAGGAGTCCAGACATTGTCACTCTCCCGAATGATACTTTGGGTACTACAAATTACTCCACTGTGTCTACTCCTAGTCTGCTGCAGGCCTTGTCCATACTGGGGATTTGTCATAGTTACAGCTGTCAGCATAGCTATACCTGTACAGACCCTAGTGCAACTGAGATGAACTTCATTAGCATAAACAGTAGCTTTCCCTTTCTTTATTTGGTGTTTCCACTGCTACATTTACACCAGTGGCTGGGTACTAATGGCTGAAGTCAGAACAAATTCCTCAGTGCAAATTCCTCAGCTTACTTTCTCCCCTCAAATAGGGATATTGTACAGTAGCCTGGAAACATCAAGAGCCCTCCTGTAACTGGTTGCCTTTACTGCTATTGTTGTAAAAAAAAAAACAAATGGGGAAGGGGTGATAAGTGGGGAAGGCATAACAAACACTGTTTTTGACACTGAATTTGCCAGCTGTACTCTGTGTAGCCAATTACATGCCAATTCCTGTTTGCCATCAAGCTATTACAGCTGCTACACACTTCATATCATAGAATAAGGTCAGACCCTGAAATGTGAAACAATTTATCTTGATCAGTTTAATTTAGTCTTTAAACTTTCTAAAAGCTCTGAAATAGGACATTAGATGTAATGTGACATACAGCACTGCAAAAAGGCAGTTCTTCAACAAAGCCAATGCACAAGCTTCATTGATCAGTCTGGAGCCATTTGAAAGCATTGCCTTTGGGAGGAATGCTAAATGCTGCAAATTGTATCATGTGACAGACAGGTGAAAATTCAAGTCAGTTCTTGAACTTTTGCCCTGAAAAAATTCTACACAAAGGTCAATACTTTCTGCAGTTTTATATTAGACAAATTCAGGAGCTACAGAGGAGGGAGCTTGTATTTTTCTCTCGCTTTCTAAATGTTTCATGACCTGATGCAAGCCTACAAAGCACCCTTGGGATGTATAAACCTCCATCAAAAATGCATCAGCAAAAAAGAAAGAGAAAGTTTGTATTGTCACATTTAAGAAGAAGGAAGGGACGTCAAGAAGTTTTAAAAGCTTTGCAAGTATTATGGGGGGAAGCTATAAAAGGGTCCTGTAACATGATGAAAGGGGAAAGAGGTAATGATAACTCAAACAAAAATTATCATAATTCTAATCACTAGAATAAACAATTCTGTTCCCCACAAGGCCATCAAAAACAGTGATGCAGACCTCCCACCATTACAAACTTGGTCAAATTTACTTTTCACCATCTTTGTTCTGCTCTCAGTCTCTTGTTCTTCATTTATTCTTCACATTATAAAAGTGTTATAGGGCCAATTTGGCCAGGTAGGCACCTACACTTAGGCTCTGGAACACTTAGGATTAGATTCTGTTCCACCTATTAGGCACGTAAGTGGACTTTGATGCTTAAATGCAATCCTATACAACCAAGTTCAAGTTCTGAAAAAATATTAATGCAAAAGGTGAGTGGGTCCTCCTCCTCGCTGCTTTTTTGTGACTTAGTCTGAAGGGCAAGATGATGTTGAGCTGAAAAAGTAAATGCATTAGTGGCTTTTCAGGGGCTCGCACTGCCCTACTTAGCTGCCAAATATGTGGACTAAGATCTGGCCCTTAAAGCATAGAGACTTTGTTCCAGGAGACTGAAGCAATATGATCAGGTTTAGGTATCTAAAATCTTTGTAAAATCAATGGAGAAACTCAGGTACCTCTGAAGAGCACCTGTCCAACCTTCAGATGGGGTTAGACAACCTATACAGAGAATGGAAGCAGGTAGGTATTACCAAAGGGCAATTAAATGGCAAGAGGTAGCCAATCATCTGAACTTCCACCCTATAAATTCAGGCTGATGACACGTAAGGCCCCATTCTATTATTTTTATTAGGTGCATTATGCTTGAGTTAAAAACAGTTAATGTAAAAAGGAAGGTGGGTCCTGCACCTCACTGGTTTTTTGTAATCCATTGTTAAAAGGAAGATAGTGGTGTGTTACAAAAGTAAATACATTAATGGATTTTCATTATGGATTTTCAGAGTGAGCCTAGGTGACTAAATCCACTTAGGGCCTAATAGATGGGATATAATCTAGCCTTTAGAAATCAAGTGAGGGTGGATAGCAGTAGCATAACTAGAGCGGAGTAAATGAGGCAACCACCCTAGGAACCATCCAGACTAACCTATAAACTGATATGTAGGGCACTTGCATGAAATGTGGGAGAAGCTGGCATAAAACCCTAAAGGCTGAGAAAGGGTCTATAACCTAGGCTTCCTTCTTCTTAGATTATTAATCATTAAGCCATTAATTAATTGGTAGGTATCACTACCAATTTTTTTTTTAATAAACTCAGTGTTGCTGATGTGTGTTAGGTGTGCTCTGAACACTCTGTGGGGATAAGGTTCCTCTGGGGACTCAAGAGGCTCTCCAGTATCAATCTGGATCACTACAGAGCTCCAGCAGGACTCTGGGTGCTCAATATTGAATCACTTCCAAGCAGAAGTCCAAGGTTAGGCACATAGACCCCCTCTACACATTACAGTCATTGCACAATTAGCTGGTTAATTGTGCAATTAACTGAGACCAGCTATACGTGCTAAGTACCTATCACACCATAAAAGGTCCAACCAGCTATATAGTTAAACCTCAAAAATATGTACTAATTTTATAGCTGATTGCTATGCAGCTTTAATTTGCATGTGTAGCAGGGTCTCCCCTGTAGCTGGGCACCCTGTCAGCTAACCAGACTCCAGGCTTAGAGGTGCACCATGCCCAGCCAGGGCTGGGAATGCCATTGCTGAGGGGACTCCCAGCCCTGGCATTGCCCAGCAGCCGTGGACTCTGGGTCCCAGCAGGGTCCCATGGTGCCAGTGACTCAATGTCCCACACCACACACACCTGGGGCCGGGAGACCACAGCTGCTGCAAACTCCCAGCCCTAGGGGGTCTGTGGGGAGCCTCTGCAGCTGGGAGCTCCTGCACCAGCAATAAGGTGTGAGAGGTTCTAATGCCCAATCCCACAGTCACCCCTCCTGCCAGGCACATGTGGCATGGCAGAAAGCACAATGGTGTGGACTGTGCATTAGATGCCATCATGACTTTATGTGCATATGTAGAGGGGCCCTTAGGGAAATTTTCAAAACAAAAAAGGTACTACCTGGATTTAGGTACCTGTTGAGTTCTGTGGCTTGTGGAAGAGTTCTAATCTAGATTCTTTTTTAGAATGTAGGCATCTAAAATTTGCCTAAGTCTCATTTGGGTTACTGTCTAAACAAAGTAGATCTGGGTTTTGTTGGGTGAAATGTGATGTCCTTAATCCAATTTTTACTAGAGCTATACAGAAGATTTATGTTACATTTTGTAAAGGTTTTTGAGATGTTGGTATTCGGTGTTTCTTTATCAGACTGAAAAATGAAAATTTTTAACTTCTCCACAAATAAAAATTAAAAATTAAAAAAATATCATTTTATATAAATCAAGATGCTTTACTTCAAATTTGTTGTTTGAATTCAGTATTTTGTACTATAGTTATCATATGAAAACTCCCTCTGGAATGACATTTCATTAAAAAAAAAATCTAAGTGTTTTGTTTCAGTGTTGATATGAGAGATTTTGTCCTTGTCTAACTATTTTTCCCAGTTTTCTTCTATCGTGAAATTGCAGTGAAACTGACCTAGTCTTGAGAAAGCATTTAGATTTCAATGGACTTCTATATTTCAATGGAATAGATTTCATGGAAATTTCTCCAATTAGCTCTCTCTCCTTTATTATACCCTGAAGTTCAATGAAGTTTATTAGGTTCTAGTTCTCATTCTGTCCAAAAATGTCATCAAAGCTGAGTCCTGATAATACAGGTAGTCTTTATGCTCACGTGAACTGCTATAGTTTGTGCTTAGCAAATGAAACAGAATCTGTAGGATGCTTCACTGTCCCTGAAAGCAGGCAAGATGGAAAAAGCATCTCTTCACGCTTCTCAGTCATTGACAAGGGAAGGAAAAGAAATGGCTACTGGACTAATTTACCTACTGGTATAAATCAGAGAGAATTTAGTCTTGTGTAAAATTGGGTTGCAGCATAGTATAAAACATTCTCAAAGTGTGGGGTTCCAGTGATAGGCAACCCTGGTTCATTATGGATAACAATGATGTACTAATCACAAAAAAATCACCGCTGGTTGTCAAGACCTCACTCTGATTAGTATTTTTCTGAATGTTTATGATGAGGCAGTTCTTCAAAACAGAATAGGAAATTGGGTTATAATAAAATGCCTTCCAACTGAGGGCATGTTTATACTGCTGTTTAGGATAAACCCTATGGGTCAACCTCAACTACCTGAAGCCACACCTCCCCATCTATAGGGAAATAGATTCCCCTAGTCCCTTTTATACAAGTAATTGCCTTTTAGTAAAAATGCAACCAATATTTATAGGAACTTCTACAAAAAGGCTAGTTAGAGCAGAATATTTGTGAGGCTCTTTTCCCAGAAGGCCATGGCAGCTGTCACATAGCAATGCAATAACTGCACTCACAGGAGAGGGGACATGAATAGAGGGGAGACTGGTTCTTAGAAGGGCTCCACACAGAGAAAAGAAAGTTTCTTTCTTGGAATCCATATATCCTGTGGTTGGCTGTATTTATGGAGTGTAGGCAAACCAAGAGTACTTCATAGATATTAAGCTTCAAGTAGTATTATATTTTTCAGATTGAAGAAGTAAGGCATGAACCTACCCTAGGTCAGAAGGAGTAGCCAAAATGGGGATAAAATCAGGGTCTCCTGACTCTCAAGTCAATACCTTCATCCCAACACCATCTTCCACTAACAAAGATTAGTAGTAAACTAGTATAGATTAGTACTGTATTTCCTTTGACAATGGACTAGAATTTAGCTCATATGATCATGCTGTTTATTTTCACATATGCCAACTGCTATTGTCTCTTATTCCCACACAAAGCCTTTGTTTAAAGCATTCACTTCTCAGATTAGCTTCTGAAAGCCTTTGATTTTCATAACATTTCATTGCATCATGGTTGTTCTTGTATTGGTGGTAGCAATGTTAGTTTATTTGCAACAACTTTAATTTACGTAAGGCCAACTTTCCAATAAGGAAATTGCTCTGCAACAAGACACCATCTCAAATTAAGTATTTGCTCCTACCATCACAGGATCTGATTCATTCTCTGGCTGGAAGATGTTTGCAGGGAAATGGATCTAATGTGGTTGTTTTTCAGCATTTTTGGCTGCATCCCCCTTTACCTGAAAATATTGCTTCTCATACCACTTTGCATGTTCAATAGACATCAGTGTATGGAAGCACATTATTCACTGTGCACGGACCAGTGGAAGCTCCACTGCTGTTACTGAACTGTAGGCATGTACCCCTTGGCAAACTGCAAGGTAGCTCTGTGGGGACTGATACCCACTGATCTAAGGGTTTTTTAGATCTAAAGTCTGTGAGTGCCTTTGTATACAAAATAAAGAAGAGATAGGAGACAGTGACCCAGAGAGTGGGCACATGACAAATTTAGAAAAGTGCAATTGACTTTTACTCTCTGTAAATGAGAAGTGGAGAAATGACATGTGAACCTCTACACTAAGTAACTATCCAATCTGCTGTATAATGACCCCTGAAAGAATTTGAACTAAAATCACACTGGTGTAAATTAGATGTTATTGGGATTGTACGTCCCAGTGAAGCCATTTGCTCAATACAAACAAGGCATTCTGGGCTCCCCCACCATTTAATGTAGTAATAGCAATTTGCAGTCTGCTACAGAGGAATAAGCTGCTTATCTATCAACTCCAGAGTCTGGTGTAACTTACTTTACTTTGGTGTACAAAACTGATGTAAACACCTATGTATGTGTCCAGGCCCTCAAACAAAGCATATCTCTGTCAAATGAGCTATTAATGTTTTCATGCTGATGAAACTGTCTTGAAGCTTCAGGAAGCATACTACTGGCCATGCCGACACTTTTTAACCTTTTCTGGTGAGTTGAGACCATATTTTCAGTGTTTTAATTAGATTCTGATCTTGGCCATGAAACTCTAGTGTGACTCCATCAACAACACTGGAGATCCTCTGGATTTTCACCAGTGTAAGTCTGATTGGAATTTGGCCCTCTGTCTCAGGCATTTTCAATGAAGCTATTAATGAAAAATAAGATATGGTAAAATGAATAGCTCTAATTTAAAATAGTTGAAGAGACCTAGTTCCCTCTCTCTCCTTCTTTCTCTCTTATCTATGTCTGATTCAGAACAGAAACATTCTGTTCAATGTGCACAAATCAAGACTTCTTCCCCAAAAAGCAGAATAAATTTTCTTATTCATAAATCTTGCAAACCAGAAGTAAGGAATACTTTTTAGCAATGTCTCTGTGTTGGAACTACACACAATACATTTCTTACCTGCTGACTGAAGTCTTCTTGTTGGTCCATGTCCAGTACATTCTGGTTCAAGTTACTATCAGAAATGGCAATTGCCTTGTAGTAAAAATGTGACCAGTATTTATAGGTCTATCTACAACAAAACATTAGTTAGAATAGAATTTCTATAAGTTTCTTCTCCCAGAAGGCCATGGCAGATGATGAACCATAAAGAGCAAACCCTCATGTGTCATGGCCAGGAGCACAGTTTTCTGGAATAGTGTTAAAGTCATAAACTGACAAACACACATTTCTAGCTGACTGCCTGCCTGGAAAACAAAAGACAACTGAGCATAAAACTGTTTTGCTCAACCTTTTTTTCCTCACAAAAGGTTTTTGCTGTGTAATGGACCATTTTTATTCTAGAATAGAATCTATTGTTAAGCTCCTTAAAGGTAAAATCTTTACTGGGCATTATAACAACAATATGTTATTGAGGTATATCAACAGGAATTTGAAAGGGAAAGCTCATAGCAAGAACAGAGCTTTAGCACCAGATTGTAATTCTGAGGTGTTTGTGTTGCTTGTTAATATTGGTATGTATTTTTTAAGGGAGTGGCGCCCACTACACAGCATGAGAAAGATCAGATAGAATAAAGTTATGGATACCTATCTTGTCCATGCCTTTTTGTTTATAAAGGTGAAAAGTAATTCAAGGGATAATGTTTAATTAGAATGTCATTTATTCATATCCCCCAAGAAGGTATTCAGCATTAGAAGAGAATATTGTGAGTGAACCATGCAACAAAAAACTATGGTACATGCTTGCTAACAGTCATTCAACATCCTGACTTTACAGTGTTTAACAATCACACTTAAGTGAGTTAAAACTCAATGTAATTGGTTATATAAGTTGTTTCTATAAGTAGAATTAAAACTGAAACAATTAAAATTGTGACTATGAGCTAGGAGACTTGGTTCCTAAAGTGGAACTGAAAATTTAAGCAGCTATTACCTAAAATGGTATCTTGTAAACTACGCTCAAGTTGGTCTAATAAAAGATATCAGATTCACCCAAAGAACCTTGTCTGCCTATGTCTTTAGACCAACACGGCGTTACTTTAAAGATTCCCCCCCCAAAAAAAGTGCTCTAATGCTCGGTCTATACGTTATTCTGAGGAGGGGGACACTAGCTTTCGTAATGAATTGCCTCAGTCTTAACAGGGGTTAGCAGCTCAGTACCTAGCTTACACCTGAGCCTGATTGGATTCCTCTGCCTAACTCTCCTGTGGAGTTCAATCCAGGAGGTATATGCAGAGCACACACAACACACACTGGCAGAATTGGGTTCCTCATAAAATATCATGGAGACATCTGCTTTCTTTTAAAACCCAGGGGTGGGGTTTTATAGTGTCCTTTCTTTTTATACAAGTGGTTCGAGCACTTGCCCACAGTTTGGGAGAGCCAGAATCAGTAGTATCTTCTGCCTGAATAGATTCAAACCCATGTTTCTCATCTCCCATAAAGGTGTCCCAACTACCAACTCATAAGCTGTTCCAGGGAAGGGTACATTCCACCCTCCCAGAATCTCTAACATGGTATCAAATGGAGTTCAAGATTCTTTGGGTCAGAAAGAAGGAATACAACATGGGAGGATAACTGTATAGCACAGTAGGTAGGATGTTCAAAATGAAGAGGAGAGACCTGGCTTCCAGTTCTTTCTTCAAGTACTATTTGAATATTTTATCCAATGGGAACATCTACACATGCAATTAATGCAACTGAATTTACTCTGGTGCAATTTGAACCCAAGTAAACTACTCTGGGTGCAGTGTTTACACATGCACCCTGTGATAGGAGCAAATTGAGCAAACTGGAACAGTTTAGGCTAGGGATCCCTGCTGGCTCCCTGCTGGCCCAGCTGACTGGGCACAATTTGTGCCCACAACACCATCTACACAGTATCAGATAGTATTTGTATCTGACGGGACTATCCTACAGAGTAAATCAATCTACTCTGGCCTAATTGCAGTGCATATGTAGATGGTAATGCTTTAGTGTGGAGCAAATTAGTCTACTCTGCAGTAAAAGACATGTGTAGATGCACCCAATGACTACTGAAATGATCCTTGAAGAATCACGTCTGACATTGTTTCTCCTTTTTTTTTTTTTTTTTTTTTTTTTAAGGAGTCATCCCTACTCCAGTTTTAAGAGGTATCAGCAGTAAAGATAATGTGCTGGTGGCTCCATTTCCCTGTGACTCTGGGTGCCTGGATCCCTGTGGTATCCAAGGCATGGCTGATGCCTCAGATGGGGGTGGGACATGCAGGAGGACCAAATGGGGAGTAAGGAAGTGGGGACCCCAGCTGACCTGGGGGGTAGGGGAAGACCCAGGAACAATCCTGTCCCACTTCAGCTGGGAACTGGAAGCTGCACAGACTGCCAGGGCCCTGCTCCCCCCCCCCCCCCCCCCCCCGCCCTGCATTTCCTCCGCTGGCCAGGAGGCTTCTCAAATGGGAAAACATCTGAACTGAAGTCCAGGCAGGGCTGAGGACAGAGTTATCAGTGGGCAACCTGCCACTGCCAGTGCCTGCTCCTGTACTGCAGGAGACATCCAAAAGGTGGGTAGGGAGCATGAGCACCTAGAAGGGGAAGATCGTGCTCTGACACCACTGTTCCCAGGCCTCCCCAGCACTGTGCCCCTTTGTCCTTATGCTGCTGCTTACTGAAGCCCCCAGCTGGAGCAGGACAGAAGCAACCCTGGAGCTTCTCTGGCCCCCAAGTGGGCAGTAGTGGCAGTGAGTGGGTCCTCCCTTCTTGCACTTGGAAGCACCCCCTACTGGAAGGGGGGGAGAAGACAATGGAAGGGGAGAAGAGGCTTGTTCTCTGGAGGAGAGGAGGATGCAAGAGGGGTTGAGGGGGGGGGGTATCTTAGCTGCTTTAGAGACTCCAAAAAGTGCCCGGGAGCTGCTTCCCACTGTGGTGGGCAGGAGGAGGGGGGCGGTGGAGAAGGGATAGCCAAAACCTATCCCGCAGCACTGGTAGCTTCTCTGCACACCCCTTTTCGAATTCCTGGATTCACATATACACGGTGCCATTGGCAATTTTGCTTTGGCCAAATAGTGGCTTTTTGGAGGTAGACAGAATGATGGCATCATATCATTTTGCAGATATGGAATGACCATAGTTGTCTCTAGAACTTTCATATAAAGGGGAAGACCTTCCTGGATCTTTTCAAAGAGTTTGCCCCCAGCCCTACAGCATCAGAGAACAGTACTAACAGTACTTCCATACTGTTACAGAAACAAATTGGCTCCCACAGACTGCTACAAGTGAGTGGCAAATTAGTTTTGATGTTGGCAAGTCAACTATTGGGGTAGCAGCA
>NW_005843069.1:202067-203390 GCF_000455745.1 Alligator sinensis
TGCAAAGTAATATTATCGTTCTTTTACTCAGAGATTGTTAGCTTCACAGAGTACATGAAATAATAGCTGTCTTCAAGAGAATGGGGCTCCCAAACTATGGTGGGATCACTAAGGAATCACAGTGCAGCCAAGTAGGATAATGCCACGGTTCTGAGGAGAACAATCTTTTATTTGCTTGGATAGGCTAGAACCTTATTCTGTTCCAAAAAACTATTAATTGATGGGCGACATATGAGTATTCAGACACACACCTAGCTTCTCCTGCTGTGGTTTGGAAGCTGCACCCAAACAATGTGGGTGCATCCAGATGTGTCTGGATGTTTGGTTCTCTGGGGACAAATAGCGGCAGTGCACCTTGCACCACTACTTCTTGTCCCTGGGGAACACTTGTGCCACGTGCGCTTTGGTATGTGGCCACTTGCTCTGGGTGGTATAGGGGAGGCTGGGGCCAGCACTGTGTTGGCCCCAGCAGCCTTATCTGAGGTCCTGGGGGCCTCCTGGAGCTACAGCCATGGCAATCCTGCAGGGTAGAGCCTGACTGGCAGCTATATCACGGCTCTGAGCAGCCCAGCTCCACTTTCTAGCCGTGCATGCTGTCCAAGCATGTGCTGCTTTGGGGAGTTTTCTGCTTTAAAAATATTTTTTTTTGACCCCTGGATATCCAGGGGTCCAAAAAATGTGGAGAAAAAACCCAGAGCAGCACACACTCAGGCAGCATGCCTTAGCAGTACAGAGAACTCTGCAAACATTTTGCAGCACCACATACCTCATGACTGCACTTGTCTGGATAAGCCCTGCAGCATCATCTGGGTTACCTATCTAGCAGTTTTAGAATGAATAATGGAGTGAGAATTTGAAAGAAAATAGTCTCCCTCCAGAATTGTTTGGATGACAATGTAAGAAAAGCTGTATGTATAATTGTGGCCTTCTGAGCTTTGCACAACATTTTCAAAGTCTGTTTTCTGTATGCTGGACTTCTGATACTGCTGGACCTTTTAACCATCTTTGGGTGTTAGAACAGGAAACTTATCATGGTGGAGCTTCCTGCCCCTGGTTCACATGATCCTGTGCCCCACAATGAGTTTTCAAGGAGTGGTCAACTCCCTTGAAATGCTGAGTACTATGGCCAAATTGCACCCAAATTAACCTGATCAGGTGGAAGCCTTTTTCTTTTAATTAGTTTGAGGTAATGGACCTTCGATCTGTGGAGTGTATGGATGTGCAGTTTGCTCTTTATAGAACTTCAATAAAATCTTCTTGCAAGGCTGCATCATCCTTTTATATTAGAATTGGGCAGTAAATGCATCCAGTTCAAGGCTCAGC
>NW_005843069.1:203421-203808 GCF_000455745.1 Alligator sinensis
CTTTATTGAACTGTAAACACGAATAAATTATCAAAGGTTTACAAACCAAAATAGGCCAAACAAAATAAATTAACCAAGCTGCAACTGATGGAACCAAACCAATAACAAAGTGCAAATTAACAAATATAGAAGACAACCAGGAACTGAGTACAGCCAAAAAACTAAGAACGAACGATATAAAAATGGAATCAAAGCAAGCTATTCACAAAGTGCAGCAATATATACATATATTAGCAAAAAGCAAAAAAACAAGCCATGGACAAAGTGGAAATGAAATAAAGTAAACAGTGTATACTAGTGGTGCTCAACCTTTTTTTTAGCTAGGGAGCCAGATGGGCAGTGCTCAATTTCTCTGCCAGGGCCTCACCAGGCTGCAGGGCGGGGGGG
>NW_005843069.1:203839-222203 GCF_000455745.1 Alligator sinensis
ACAGCCCGAACCAAACCTCATGGTGGGTAGGGGCCGTGATGTTGCCCCAGTCCAGCTCTGCAGAGGGAGGGGGCATGGCCTGGCCCGGTCTAGCTCCATGCAGGGGAAAGAGATGTGGCCCAGCCCTGTGTGGTGGGAAGGCATGGCTCAGCCCCAGCCTGGCCAGGCAGAGGGAAGGAGGTATGGTCTGGCCGTGAGCGGAGAAGAGAGCACAGCCCAGCCACAACCCATCATCTGGGAAAAGGGTGTGCCCTCACTCCAATCAGGCCATACAGTGGAGGGTCATGGCCCAGGTCAGTCCCACAATGTAGGGTTTGGGATTTTGGCAGCAGGGAGAGGTGGCAGTACTGCCACTGCTTCCCCACCACCAAATTTCCCAACCCATGGGGAGTCCTGCAGGCCATATTCTAAGGCTCTAGAGCCTGCATTTGAGCCATGAGCTGGAAGTTGAGCATCCCCGATATACATATTTAAGTAGAGAGTAAGTGAAGCATAGGCAGAGTACAATCAAAGAAGGAACAAACAGAATACTAAGGAGCAGTGTCTTAAGGTGCAGAACAAGATGACTGTGAGCTCTAGTTCCTAAAATGTATCTAGGCATGCAAGAAACACTGCAAGAGAGCAGATTATAAAATATCCTCTCAACCTTTTTTTGTCTTGGTATAGAATGTGTGGAGGGGTATATGCCTGCTCCTGTACACAGCTGGTATAACTGAAAGCAAAATAAGATCCATTATGCAACTGGGCTGCTGGTTTAGCCATAGTCTTTATCCACTTTTTCTACACAAAAAATGGAAAGAGCCCAATTGCTACATTCCTTATAGCCCAAAAATATTAATTTAGTCTTTTTCATGTTTCCTGTAAAAGAATCGTTCATTTTCTCATAGAATGCATGTAAGTGTTACTTTACAGCTTGGATTTATGGACAATACCCAGAGTGTAATTGCAGAATGCAAATAAAGTTCTACCTCTGAGAAACTGTCTGCTTCCCCTTTAATCATTTAATATAAATCCACTGCAGGATTTGTTCTCTTGACTGAAAAAGTAGCTTGATCAATAGATAAAAGTGTTTATCTGACATGGTAACCAGCAAAAACAAGGGAATAGATGACCCCTGAGGTCCTAAAGGAAAATCTTACTGCAAGCCAACATTCCTATTGTCTGCTAACAGTAGGCAGGGCAGAGATCCAGTCTAACTAACTTCTCAGGTTAATAAAACAGAGGTTACTTGTCACTAACCAATGCTCTCAAGGTCCAGATCCTTGGATTTATTCAAGTTGTTTAGGTAGCCAGTCCATTCTGTACCCACTCCAGATCTCAACATTTTTAATTTTGTCTATTTTACTCTCAGTTGGCACATCTACATGAGATGCTGTATTGAGCAATAGACTAATCTACTGCACAGTAAAGCATCACCATCTACATTGTGTGCAGCATTTATTGCACAGTAAATTAGTCCACTGTGTGGTTGGCTGCTACCTGTAGATACATGTAGTAGATTAACTGCGCAGTAACTACTGTGCAGTAGCACGCATGTGGAAAACTGACCAGAAGCAAACTGTTCCAGGTCAGCCCAGGTCGCAGTGGGTGAGAGAACTGTCTGCTCCCCCAGCAGCTGTTTCTCAGCCCCATGCCTAAGCAGCAGATCAGGGTGTGGGGCTGGGAGGCAGCTGCCCCAGAGGTGGGACAGCTATCCCAGCCCCCCTGAGTCCAAGACTGTTCCTAGAGGCCCCTGCTGGGATGGGATGGGAGAGGGGGGGTAGGAGGGATGCATCTCCCCATGGCTGCTGTAGGGGGAAAGACCAGGGCAGCAGTAGCCATACACTGAACTGCTCCTGTCAGGAGTAAATTTGCTTCCAATGGGCTCACATGTAGACATGCTCCTGGGGAAAGCTTACTGCATTGTATTTACTGTACAGTAAGCTTAAAGCACATTAATAGTACATGTAAACACACCCAGTGAGTAATGAAACCGGTGTAACTTCCAACCATAAAACCTTTTCAACTTCCATTTCTTGGACCTGTTGCTCTACTGTGATTGTAACCCATACAAGGAGAACACTTAGTACATTACTACCAATGATTGCTAGCTTTGTGCTGGTGTCATGGTGTCAAGACTTCAATAAGCTTCCAAAAAAGCACTTTCTTCACCCAAGTATATCATTATATTTTAGATTCAATCACCAGACTTATGAAAGATAGTGCCTAGGGAAATCAATTCATGAACAGTTCTCTTTCTAAAATGATGATCGCACTGACATCTATAGCCTCTATTTTTGACTTACGAGTTATAAGTTCTATTTGTTTATGCTTCTGATGACAATATTAGTTTTTAACTGTCTTCTTTTATCAGGTTAGGTTCTTTGGATAGATGTGATATCTTTTATTAGTGTATTCAAGAGGGATATACCATTAAACAGAGACATAATTGGCCTGGGCTTTATCTGGGGCAATCTATCCTCCCTCTGTACCTTCTTTGCCAGGATCTAGCTCTTCTTTCACACCTGCTCCTGCAGGGCCACCACTGCTTTGTTGGAGCTAAAGCTGGAAGACTGTAGAGGAAGGGGGAACACAGGATGGAAGGGTGAGGTGCCTCAGCTCCATTCTGATGTCCCCCCACCCACTTAGGCAGCACCTGGGGATCATTCTTAACTCATCAACCCATCCCACAGCACTGTCATTAAAATATCCAAATCTCCAAACACAAAGTCTAGCCATAAAATTTCAGTTTCAGTGCCAGATAGCCATTGCATAACGAAGTCAATCTCCAATGCTAAGCCACAGGGAGAGGTGGACACACCTTGTCTTATTCCACTAGTAACAGCAAACCAATCATTTAATTCTAATGATCTTGCTGCCTAAAAAGCCCAATTCTGCACCTACTATCAGTGCTTCATGTTGCAAGAATCCTTTGGCACTTGAGGGATCAATCATTCATTAGCTCATACGTGCAGCAGCATTTCCCACAAAGACTTGTTTATTTTCTTGTTCTGGAAACAGTAAAAATAAAACAATTGGAAGGGGAGGATGGTAGGATTCTCTGCTACTGTGAAATGCTGTAATACCAATGACTTGAGTCAAGCTATTCTGATCACTAAAGCTGACCAGAGATTAAAGCGAGACTTTCCCATAAAAAAGATAAAATATATAGTATTATATATAGTTCCTTGCCTAAGAACATTGTAGATTATGAAAAATGAAATAATTTTTAATACCTAACCTATTTTCCTTCGTTATGTTATTTTATACATTTGTTTTTGTCCAGCTTTGCCTCACGGGGGTAGGATAGAAAAAAACTTACAGGAGTTTTCAGCTCCTACAGTTTCTAGAGGCGTGGAATAGTTCTTTATTTATAACAATATGTCTCATTGGGTTCATATATTGTTTTGTAAAAATGCATCATTTGATTTTGGATTTTGTCAAAGCCTACTGTCACATACACTAAATTATGTTACACTTACACAAATATCTGAAACACCTAGTGGAATTATTAATTTATTAGTATTACCCAGAAACAAATTAATTCTTTCCTATTGTTTTTTACCATTGACTTACAAGCATATCTTAGACTGCTTGCTTCCTTGCTTACAAAATCAAATACAGAATACACTAAAGAAATTAATTCAGAATATAGAGAGAATCATGGGCAAAAGGATCAGATTAGACTTTAGATTTGAGATCTGTGAAGGAATAGTTTAAACTAAATTAATCTTTAATAGCCTAAATGATTAATTCTGTAAAATAGTCAGTTGCTTTAATGTTACAGGAATGATAACATCAAACTGAAGAAACCTTGTGGGAAAAGGAGCTGAAAGCTAACAATCATGAGTCAACAGGAGATATAACACCAGCTAGATGCCCTTGGCATCAGGGCAATGAAATGGGCAGCCTCCCACCTGGAAACAACTTTAATTACATCAAAGGCGAGGCATATGGGCAGACTGCCCTAGACAAGTGGGCAGGCCAACTTTCGGACCAGCCCCAGAACAGCTCACTTGTTATACACTCCTCTTTTCAAAATCCTAGATCTACTCATGTTCAAGTTCAGTTTTTTTAGGGGAATAAGCATTCTATGCAGCATTTATCCATCTTCAAAGTCATGCCTGGGCCCTGGCACAGCAACAAAGCAGTTCTACATGACATCCACTGAAATGGAAAAGGAGGAGTTTGCCTGACTTTTCTCAAGTATTATAATGTGTGCTGCTAAAACTAATTATGATATTCGCTACACTCACCACTCCTCCAAAAATTCCTTCCCAGGCATATGTATCAAAGGTCTGGGTAGCCCTCATGCATACACCATGATCCAGGAGAATCGGTGGTTGCCACTACCATTTCCTACACTTCAGGTTGATTCTGTTTCACCCATTAAGTGTTTTAATGGACTTAGACACTAAGTGCAATCCTGCTCCACCCACCCCAAGTCCCTGAAAATTCATTAATGCATCTACTTTCATAGCACACCATCATCTTATCCTTAAGACTGAGTCACAAAAAAGTGGTGAGATAAGGAAGAGCTACCCATCTTTTGCATAACTGTTTTTCAGGGACTTGAGTAGGGTAGAATAGAATTGCACCTGAAGTCCACTTGCATATCTAAAATGTAGACTAGAAAATGGCCCCAAATTGATAAAGAATAGAAGAGTAGCTATATTGCAGGGGTGCTCAATTCCCAGCCCAGAGGCCAGATCTGGCCCACAACACCATGTCACCTGACATTTAGGGCTCCCTACGAGTCCATAAATTTGGCAGGAAGGGCACTGCTCCCTTGCTACCACATTTCCAGACCCTAGGCTATGCACTTGGATCAGATGCCCGATCCCAGTGTATAGGGCCAGGAGAGGGTGGTACCAGGCCCCAGGGCCCAATCCCAGCACCCCAAGCAGGGAGGGGATAGTGCTGGGCCCCAGAATCCAATCCCAGTGCATGGGGACCAGCCAAGGTCTACACGGCCTAATCCTGATGTATGGGGCTTGATCCAATCTGCAGACTGGTCCCATGCTGCTCATCTGGCCCATAAGCACCACTGTAGTATTGCAGCAAGAGCCAAATCTTGTCTGAGGGCAAGGTGGGTGCTAAATACCAGGAGAAAGCAATTATTCCACTAAGGCCAGGGAGAAGCCCTTTGAGGCTATGGAACTAGCCTTTTACAGGGCCAGAGAACTACACAGCAGGAGGCCATGTAGCTCTGTGCTCATCTATTCCTTCAGTGTAGTATCATGAAGGAAATGCCATGGAACCCCACCAGATCCAAGTGCCTTGGAGTAGTGGTTCTGCCTCAATTCTTCTCCCAGAGGTGAGGGCTAGATTTCTAAAATGTTGTCTTTTAATGATGCATTGAGAAAGATTGACATTGCCCTTGAGCTGGCAGGCAATGGTACTGATGTCCCCACATAAACCTCATGTAGTATTTATGTGCAAGGTAGCCTTTTTGAAAAAGTCCTTGGCCCATGGACTAAGTCAGCAGTCAGCAACCTTTTAAGGCTACAGGCAATATTGACCCAGTGTGGGTCAGAGATGCATGGATGAGTGCTAGGACCCAGCCACTTCCACCATATTTCCTAGCAGTGGCAAAAAGAAAGCACCTGCCACCACCACTTGTGCCCACAGTGACATAAGAGAGCCCCTATGATGGCAGTTTTCCCTGTGGTGGCAGAAAAAAGCAATGGCTGTCAAAACCCTATGTCCATGGGCTGGATTGAATGGCTCCACAGGCTAGATCCAGCCAGCAGCCATGGGCTGCCAAACCCTGGACTAAGTAGTGGGAAGCAAGTTGTGCATATAACCTAATGCAAGACTGTCTGCAAAGGATTGAATTTCACTCTCAGTTTTGAGGGAGAAAGTATTTCAGCACAGTCCCCAAGGAAGCAGGTTCTGAGGTCCAGTCCTCCTGGACTAGAAGAACAGGTACCACATAAAAAGCCCTGAAGCTACTGTGTGTGCTGGCAGTATGATTCCTCTTGACTCCAGCTGGGTTAGGGATTCTTCCTCATCCAGAGAAAAGAAAGTATTAATTCAAATCAGTGACGTTTTACTGAGTTTAAACGATGTCCCCATTAAACTGTGGAGAATTAGTGTGCTTTTTCACTATTAAAACACACTAATATCTGTATTTTATATATATATATGTTTTCTCCATAGTCTAAGCAAAAAAAAACCTTTATATCTTTCTGCTCCACAAAAAAAAAATCATTAAAATTTTAAAATACTAAGATTCACAATTCCAGCTTCATTCATTAGCAATTTATAAGGGAAAATTGATATTCATAGGAATTTAATAGTTCACTTATAAAGCCACAATCCTTTTTTCTGTCTTACAATGTACTCATTTAAGAGTTCAATTGCTTACTGAGTGTTTCCTGTGTAAGAAAAATGATCTTTCCCATGGAATTTGTTGTGGACTTTCCCAAAGGTTTCTTTATGAAAGAACTTATACAGGTTGATTCAGAAACCAAAAGAATACCCAAACCAGAGCCCCTGCACTGCTTAGAAGAAAGATCATGGGATGATGTGGTTATCCAATGTTACCAACAAGCCAGACTCTGAAGCTAATGTACTGAGATATATCTTCCTAATCTCAAGAAACAGAAGTCACTAAGGGTATGCAGAGTTATAAGTAACATTTTGTTGCCCTGGGCAGTGATGCAGGCATTGGCAATGCGTAGGGGGGCATGAGGGTACATATGTACCCCCTGAGATCAGCCATGCACCCCCTGGAAGTGCCAGCTGTGAAACTGGACATGCCACCAGAAGTGCACTTCCAGTTTCACAGCCCCCCCAGTCAGTGATGGCAACCAGGGGACATACCCCCATCAGCAATCTGGTGTCCCCCCAGGCTCAGGAGGCACCAGTCACCCATGGACGCAGGGGTACAGAGCACAGGGGTGCCCTCTCTAATTCAGTACCCAGGGCTGGTGCCCCACACATCCATATCTCCCCCCCCCCCCAATATGCTACTGAGGGTATGTTTACACCACCATGGCAGTGTACCTGGAAGGGATGATCCTGACCTGCTGCTTCTGCATTCCACATCTGCAAATGAGATGGTGAGGCTTCTCTGAGGACATCCATCTGGGCTCACTCTTGAGACAGCAATTAGGGTACCTTTGGGTTTGGCGTAGGTGAATGGTAGCAGGGTGTGCCAAGAAACCATCCCTGTAGGGATATGCTGCCTTCACAGTGTAAGCAGACAGAAAACAGGATTTCATTTTTTTAGCAAGATTTTGCTAGTTCAAGAAAGTTTCAGATTAATAAGGAAAATTAACAGAATAAATATTTAAATTGTAGTTATATTCCTAGAACTATAAGTAGTAATATTATATGGACATTATATTGATCATGTCATATGCAGATCTGTTGGCTAGGTCAGCTTGTGGTCTGTCTCCTGGATGCAACATTGGATAGTCCTGCTTCCTATTTCTGACAGTGTTACCCTTCTACTCGACATCTGAGAAAGGCAGCCTTTTCCCCAGGCCTTTTATTATCCTCATCCAGACACAGTGCTGTAATTTCCTTGTCTCCAGTGAACTACTGAAAATTCTTGCCATATAGGAATCCTTATGGAGCCATCTGGTTATCTGGATGACATAATGTTAAAAATGATTTCCCTAGCCTATGCTGTCTGATAAGTCATATGTGACATTGTGTTAATTAACATAATTCCTCAAGGTTGTATTAGTAAAGCTGTTGCTTTTTGTGACCTTTCTGGAAAGATATTCACAATAATTCCATCCATTGAGGGACAGCAGGTTGTCTCTAAGAGGAAAAGAAACCTGATTTAAAATGCTAGCCTCTTTTGTGGGATATATAGCTGGTGTTAGGAATTCCACGTAATTGTTTTGATAGACATGTAAATTCTTTCTAATTCCAGTTTATCAAACACTTATTTAAAAGCATAGATACTTCATGGGAAAAGCCACAGACCAATACCATAAAAATTATCACTTATTACTGGTTCTTTTATTATATTAGATTTCTGCTTTCTCGTCTGAATTAGGCAGTGATGGGAGTGTTGTGATTGTTTATTATCCCATTAACAGCTCTTCAGGAGCTAAAACAGAAGTGCAGAACCTCTCCAGTAGCAGCTGCTGCTTGCCTCTCTTTCCTTCCCTTTATATACCATTTAGGAAATTATCCTAATGGCTGCTTTTCTCTATAAATGGTACCATCAGGGTGGTCTAAAAACAGATATTAGCAACCAGGTCCTCATTACTAATTTCAGCTCCAGAGATGGCATTTTTTATTCCTACATACTTGGCTGCTTCAAGAGCAGTGAAAATATCATGGGACTGAATCTTTTCTAACTCATACCCACTTTCATATAGGGGAAGTTCCATATGCTCCTATTTAGTACAAATGAGACAGGAATTAGGCCATACACCGCTATCTGGAAAGTTTTTATTTTGTTTCTGTGAAGGTGATTACTAGATATGCTGCCTTCATCAGAATTTAATTTAAATGGCTTCCCAGTGTTGCCTAAATTTCACTAGAGAAAATGAGTAGTGTGTTTGTCATATATGAACTAGGCTTTACACGGAAAATAATGCTCCAGCTTAGGGAGTGTGTAAGCTCTAGTTCCTGCATTCTGCTCAGGATCCTGGCTCCTCTCCCAGAGATCTTGACTTTCTAATAATTGTTAAAATTGACCAATCCCATTTCCATATAAGCATACAAGTCAATTCCATCAGTGTTCCCTTCTAGGTGGGCATAGCACCAGTCATCTTCACTGAAATAGATTATGCAGGTGTAACAGGGGTGACAATGCAGGTGTAACAGGGGTGACAATGATGACCAAGGATCCTGGTGTTCCGTGATAAAAAAATTACAAATTCTCTGATGAAAACCCCCAAATCTGTGATTAAAATTAAAGGTCCCCCAGTCTCGCTCATCCCTGCTCGTGCCCCTTGCCCCACACCACAGTCCCTTCCCCCTTGCCCTGCCAGAGGGGGCCCCCAGCTGCCAGGGCTATGGGACCAGGGACCCAGGTCCACATCTCCCTGCCCCCAACAGAAGGCAGCTGCAGCAGAAGCACAGAGCCAGCTCCCCCACTGCTGCCTGCCTGCTCCTGATTTGGGCAGGAGTGGGGCTAGCTCCTGGCACCCAAGTGCACTCGCAGGCACCAAGGGGAACCCACACCCCCCAGATCTGTGCAGGGGGCAGGCTGAAGGCTCGAGCTCCCACCCTGCATCCCTCCCACAGGGCTGCTGTAGCCCCGCAGGCAAGACCCAGCATGGCTGGGAACAGCGGGATCGCCTCATCCCCCACCACACCTCCTGCACCTGCTGCTGTTCTGAGTGGTGGAGCCCCGCACTGCTTCCCTCAGTGTAGCCCTGTATGCAGGAGGCACATTGCTGGGTCAGCACAGAGTGAGCAGCCACTAGGACATCCCCACACAGCTCCTCTATCCTCAGCCAGCTTCCACTCCAACCCTGCCCCACAACCCCACAACTACCTGCAAGCCCCACTTACCACTTCACAGGTTCAAGGAGGAAAGTGAGCCTGACCTAGGCCTTGCAACTGACTAAAAGCCACACCCACTACTCTTCCCCCTCTCCCTTCCCCTCTCCTTCCCCCTGCCCCTCCAGGCAGGGTTGTGGCTTTCCCGCCATTTTTGCAAACAGCTCTTGTAGGCTGGAACTCTACCAGCCCGCAGAGCTCTTTGCAAAAGGGGGAAATCTCTGGGTTTCTGTGGATTTCTCTGCTAATGAGAAAATCCGTATTTTCTCTGATAAAACCAGGAAATCTGTGGTTTTCTCCATTTTTCCATGGGAAATGGAAAACCTGGATCCCTGATGATGACCCTGGAGCCCCGTTAACCCTTGTTGACCTGGTTCTCTTTTGGCACTCTCCCCTTCTCCTCGCCTGCCAAGCTTTGATTAAATGATACTTCAGGCTCTTTCACTGTGTCAACACTTTCAACTCTCTCCCTGCCAGGCTACAAGTCCCCTGGCTCTGCTTACTCATCCCCTTCTGGGTTCAAGCTCTCTCCCTCTGGGGCTCAAACCCTCAATCCCAGGCCTCTTTTCTCCCAGGCCTATTGAGACCCCCTCCTCCCCTTAGTCCCTTCCTCAAACCTCTAGAGTTGCTTACCCCAGCTCAGATGTTGACCAGAAGCCCTGCTGCCCAGGAGTTCCTCTCTGCAGCTCTCAGGATTAGACTACCTGGCCAGCTCAGGCCCTGGGCTTATATGCTTCAAGCCTGGCCCATGCCACATCTGCAGGCTGCTTCTCACACAGCCTGCCTTAACTTCTCTGTTAAGTTTTTGTTACCTGCTATAACAGGAGGCTTGGTGCTCCTGCTACAGCGGGTAACAAAAACTTAACCGTACATCAGGGATGTCCAACTTGCTCACCACAAGGGATTAAACTGCAGGCCAAGAGCTCTAGGCACCACTCCCCAACAGCTCCGTCTGTATCTGCCACTGGAGTGCCTAGACTCTCCCTCCCTCCTCCAGCTTCATATTATTGTCCCTGTCTATGGGGACAGGGCAGGGTGGAACAGCATGGCCTGTGGGGTACAGCTTGGGGTCCCACAGGCCCCAAAATGGTGGAGGGGGGGAACCCACATGGCACAGCATGGCAGAGGGTCTGTGAAGCAGATGGGCACTCAGAAGTTGGACAGCTCTACGGTACATCATTTATTACCCTTTCAATTTAACTTTTCCTTCATCTAAGGTTCTGACATGTCAATATTTACCTTAGAAAGCCTAAATCTCCATTTTGTGATCCTGAATCTACAAAAATGTATCCTCCTACCAAAAGGCTGATCTAGAAAAGGAACCTGAGAGATAGAAACACCTTGTTCCCCTTAGAAAATTCCACCCAAAGAATCTACTTGTGTATATATTTCCATTTTTGTCCAATTTCCTGTGTTGTTTACTTATAGACTATTCCTCTTCTTTTCTTGCATGGGTTATTTATTCAGCACCAAAGATTTCAAAGGTTTCCAACCAGGAAGTCCCTAAGCTTCCATAAATATGTTGCTACATATCAAACTATACAACCAGAAACAGGGACCAGAGTTGGGCATGATGTTTGCAAGGTATCATACTGAATGACTGCAGCCAGCCTCTTGATAAGTTTCTCTCTGCTATTGTTCCCATTCACCAAATCTGACTATGGCTTTTTCATGGCAGTTGTTGTATTTTCTGTGCTAACCTTCCCTGCTCTTGCTGGTGCTCTTTACACAAGACTGTGTTGACGTTGTCCCAGTCTCCCTGCTTCTGCTGTTCAGTGAATATTTTTTCACCACTCTCAAGCTGTTAGACATGTAACTGCTAAGAGCTGGTGGAAATGGCACCCACAAGCAAGACTGGGCCACTGAAAAATTGGCCTACAATATACTTAATGATGTGAAGGTGATCTTTTTTAAAAAATTGATGCCTGATACTTGTCAGCAAGTAATAAGCAATTATTTATGCTCATAAGAAACAAAGCAAGACCTTTGGAATCTCTAGCATGATTTGTGTTTGAAATAATTTCTTAATGCACGTTCTCGATAATTTAGGCATTAAAACAAAATGCCAGGCAGAGTAATATATTTCACAGATCTTGGTCATTCATCTTTATGATGTGCAAACAAAATTTACAAACCCTTTATTCGCCTTACTTATGGCATCATATGTGATTTATTTTCAAGTCTGCAAGCTAAAAAATACTTTTCAAATGATAAAGAACTACTGATTAGAAGATAGTGGATATTCTGTCCAACCATGTAGTAAGTGAGATTTTATGCAAAGATTCTGGGTTTTTATCATTCTTAACAAGAGAAAATCAAGTAATTTTTAATGCTTTTTGGTTTTATACCTTTCATTATTTTTAATATCTTAGTAGGTGAATTAAAATACTTTATTTCTTTTGTACTGATTTACCATTGATGCTTTTTAGAAAGTCTTGAAGTTACTGTGGTTGCACATCATATATTATATAATGTCTTCTGCCAAAAAAGAGTAATTGTGCTTCTCCCTCCCCCCGCCTTTTTCCATATATATATTATTTTATCCACTACTAAGTATAGCCATCCCTGGGGTAGAATTTTATACATGCTTTACAGCACTGAAATACTACTTATCAGACTGGAACAGGTAGTAAAAAACATAAACTGCTGTGAAAATATAGAATGCCTGTGGTTGTCCAAACTGAAATTAAATCAGGATACTGGTACTCACACCTCTAATCTTGCCAAACAAAATGTCATGGGAATTTTAGTAACAAGACTTCAATTTTATGACTATTCATACAATAATGTACAAATAGCAATTTGGAGCTCCCTAACATGATCTGGCATTGGTCCACTACTGATTCAAAAGTAAGAGTAACACTCTTGAATCACCAATATAATTTTCTGTAATCTCTTACATTTTCTTCAAAGGTTTGCTATCAAAATAACAATTAAATCTGTCAAATACCTTGGCCTGTCTGATAAATGTACATTTTTATATGTGGTCCAGTATTTTTGTATAAGTGAGGGACCAGTGACTGTTTCAAGATACACTATCACATGAACCACCAAAACTAATGATACACGGCATGTTACCACACATTCTATACTTGATTTGTGTATACTGAGCATAGCCAACAAGTTAGTTATATTTTGCAATAGCTTTTCCAATGATATGCATATTGAATATGAAGAAGTTAACAAGTGCTGCTATTTTAAGTAATGCTTGTTGTTAATCTACAGTCTAGGAGCTCTGCAAAAAGAGCTTATATTTGCTTGCATTGTGCATTGCCTGTTTAGAAATAATTAATCCCTGCTAATGCAGGTCTTTTCTTAGGTCAAGCCTGGAATCTTAATTAAATCCTAGGTGAATTTGCCTTTCAGGTGACCTCTGGAGCAACTTTGAACTCTTACTAGATGAAGAAGAATTCAAATCTGAATGTTACAAATGTTCACATTAAGTCTACTAGGTGATTATGCTTTTGTTAAACCTATGTAGTTCTGATGATTAAAATTTGATCCCAGCTTTATCATTGTAATCAGTTAGGTCCAGTTGATGAGTCTGCTTAGCTCTACCATAGCTCCTCTATCCCTTATTTTTGTTTTCTCAGTAAAACTATTCATGTGTTAAAAAATATGTTCTTCGCCACATCATTTATATATGGAAAACTCTTTAGTCCAAATGTTTCTGTTCATATGTATTTATTCCCTATTTATTAATGAATCATTTCTGGTGTTCAGTAGGGATGTAAATATCATTTTTAAAATTATGAATTTAAACTCCTGTAATTATATTGGTCAAATGATTAACCAACAACATAGCAGCTTAGACACAGTTGCTTCTGGGAGCCATTTCCTACTGCCTCCTCCCCAGCTTTGATGGGTAGGAGGAGGTGGTGGCAAGCCCTGCCAGACAACACAGTCTATGTGAAGCCCTAGAATGGGAGAGAGGGAGCACCTGTGAATGAGCAGCTAATTGCTTAATCGATGAGTCATTAGGCTTCTCACTATTTTCTTCTTTAACCTCATAGGGTGCATCCACACATGCAAGCAGGTGCACTTGCAGCAGCTCAAATAGAAGCGGTGCAAATTTGAGCCAGGGCTTTTTGCCTCAGTGCACGTGTTCAGACATGCCCTTTGTTGTGGAGTAAATTGTGCCACTTGGGGCAAAATAACGTTGCCTGTCTCCTCCCAGATCTGCAGACAGGAGGAGCCAGAGCCTGGGGCCAGCACCTGTGCTGTCCCCAGCAGTATAAAAAGCTGCCCTGTTCTGGCAGCATCAGTACAAAAAGCTGCCCTGGCAAGTAGCTCAGGGCTACTTGCTCTCAGGAGCTTCTGGGGCCCAGCCAATTGGTACCTGGGGACACTACCCCTTGTGCCAACTGGACTGCTGAAGCAGCCCTGAGAGTTTCCTGCACCCTTTACCCACTGCAGCAGTCTGACAGTGGGGGCTGCTGCCTGGCTGTGACCTGCTGTATACCTGCCAGACCTCTAAGCCAACTACCAGTGGATTGTGGCTCCAAAACTTGCCTTTGTGCAGCACTACTGCTATGTGTGCCCCCTGCCCAGCCATGTGGGCAGCTATCTCCTGGAAGATGTTCTGGGTGTGGTGGCCTGCTTTGAACTGTCACAGCATGTCCTCCTCCTGGCCCCAATTGGCCAGGAGGTCAGCCACCTCCAGCTGGGTACAAGGCCACAGCCAGCTAGGTCCAAGGTGCCAGCTGTTAGCAGGCAGGGTCCTGCCACTGACTTCCCTAACAGGAATTCTGGTGTTCCCTATTGGAAAACTGAAAAATCCCTGATTAAAAAAATCCCAAAGTCACTCTCTGAAATGCCCTAAAATCCATGTTCCTCCACAATTAAAACAAAATACCACTATAAACAGAGAGAGAGAGTGAGATACAGACAGCAAGAAGTTGGGCAATGTTTCATTAATATATCCACAGTATTAAAGCACTGGTTGTTCGGGGGCTACAGCCACACAGGGGTTACAGCCCCCACACAGGGGCTATGGCCCCCCAAAAGGGGCTATGGCCCCCCAACAAGGGCCAAATTGTCCCCACAGGGGCTACAGCCCCCCAAAAGGGGTTATGGCCTCTCAACAAAGGCCAAATGGCCCCTGCAGGGGCTACCACCCCCCACAAGGCCCACATGCCCCACCCCAGCCCCCTAATTTTTGGCCCACCTGGCCCTATCCTCTGCCAGCTGCTGAAGCCCCCCGAATGGCTGCCTCCCAGCCCCCCAGCTTCCCCAGCCCCCTCAATGGCTGCTTCACCCAGACCCACCAGCCACTTGCACCCCCAGGCTCCCATGGCTGCCCCCCCTCCAACCCCAGGCACCATCACTTAAAAAACCAGAAAAAAAATGGGAAAAAAAATCCTGTGCTTATATAGCCTCTACTTACCTTAGAAGCAGGGGCTGGGGGGGCTCCAGGGCATCCTGGCAGTGTGCAGCTGGGGCCCCAGTGAGCCAGACTGTAACCAGACTTCTGGTAAGTGCTGGGGTGTTTTTTTCTTTGTTTTTTACTTCTCCAATGCAGGGTGGGGCAGGGAGCGGGGGCCTTGGGGGGCTGGGGGGAATGGGACCTGGCAGGGCAGGGATCAGATAGTCCCCTCCCCCCTCCTCCAGCCCCCCTGGCCCCTTATTCCTGCCACTGGAGCCCTGCTGCTGAACACGCAGCTGTGTGTTCAGCACCAAAGTGACGGGCCAACCACAGAGATGCTCTGGAAGCCAGAGTGTCTCCATGGAGGACCCAGCCTCCAGTTGCCTCAGGGCACCTGCCCCACTTTTTTAACTTCTTTTTTTCTAATTTTCTCCTCACGCTGCAACATTTTTTCATTCCCACATGTGCCTCTTGCCCCATCTCAAAGGGGTTTGAGATGGGGCAAGAGGCACGTGTGCACTCCTCTGGACGCACCTGTAGTAGAAAACACACACAGCAAACTTTTGAGTCAGGTCAGCAGAAGCTTTATTTGGATAGAGCTACAGCTGTAGGAGGGGCCCAAAGTGACATGGATTCACCATGCACTTGGAGGGGGCTCCCTCCCTAAATGTTAAAGCAAAAGGCTTATATACCTTTTTAACAGCCACCTACAATTCACGTGAACATATAGTGAAATGTTGTAGAAACCTAGCTGCGGTAACAGTTACAAAAACATTATTTTCATTTCTTTATTACAAAACACTCTTTTCTTGCTGTCTTAGTAACCGCTAATTACCACAAGGCCAGACATTCTTCCTCTTTTCCTAGCCCACACTTTTACACAACGCCTTTTGTTTTATCTTTACAACCTTTTTTCGATCAAAATTTAAGGCCTTTGCTTTTTGTATACCACAGTCCTCCCTTTTGAGACTATTAGTCTCATCTTAGCCTTAAACTTCCAATTTCATAAGTCCCTCAATTTCATTCTGCAGCCGTTCATTTCTACTTTCGATCTGCTCACACCTTGCAACACCATTATTTTAGTTTCCTTTGTGATACTAGAAATGCTCTGCTTAGTTCTTCGGATGTTTGTGCGGACACAACACAAAATTAGTTGTATAGATATATATATACTCAATCCCAAAACAAAAACCAAGAAGACCAGAGATAAAATCTTTCCCAAAAAACCCTTCAATAGGCCTCGGGGATCTAACCAAGCAAACCAATCAGCTGAGGAATCTTTTGGAATGAAGGCAACCTCAGCTACTTTTGCAGCATGCACTAACACATCATTTACTTGCTCTTCTACTAACTGAAAGTACTATTTACATACGTGCAACATTCTTGCCCTATTACTGCACAGGCACCCCCTTCAGAAGCTAAAACATAATCAAGAGCTAATCGGTTTTGCATAACTATTTGTCGTAATTTATCTTGGTTTTGGGCTATGGTTTTTATAGCATTTTCTAGACTGGCTATAGCAGTTTTAGTTTCTAAGGCTAATATTCTAACTACTACTTGTAGTCGCAGGGTATATCTTTTCAAACAGGAGATAGCTAGGCCGGTAACTAGTGGAATTATTCTTGCTACAGAACACTCTATTAATTTTCTCAAAGTTAAAGGATTTTTATAAGCTTCAAGGGTAGCTACCACATTTTGTTTTTGGTCGGCTAAATCGGGGCTCTCTCTTTTATTTCGGTGACGCCCTTGAGGCAAGACCTTTGTTATCCTGATGGTCGGAGTTAGCCAGGCAAGATAGCAGGATCCAAAACCAATTTGGCAGTAGCTGATGGTAGGCTTTAATCTCGCATACTCAATAGGTTCCTTGCAGAGTCTGGTTATTTCTAAAGGAGCCGTCATACTGGTCTCGGGCAAACCAACCTCCAATAGGAGAAGGCCTCCGCAAAATGTTAGGAGATGCTGACTTTTTGGTGCCATTTCTATAGCAATGCCCTCCTAAATTAGAACATCCCATATGGTAATATTTGACCACTTCATTGGTTTACAGGATATTGCACTAGTTCTGCTAGTCTGGTTATATGGGTTATACCATCCATTAAAACTTTGGCACCGTGTTCTCTCTTTGGTATGATTGTTCATCCACACCCCTTTTCCCATATCATAATGTTTGCAACTACTATTTCCCACTGAATAATTTTTTTTGCTGGGAGTAGTTGCATACTCAACACATTTCTCCCTGTAGAGGTATCACCTTAAGGTACCCTGCATCAGTCCAGGTGGCATTGTTTGGGTCTGCCCACCGCACAGTTAAATTTTTAAGGGTTAAAGGCCGTGGTATCATTGGAAATCCTTCATCATTGGTTCTGGGGACAAGTCCACGGACCCAACAATCAGATATGTTTAAGGCTTCAGTAACCTTTTGCAAGAATTTTAAGTATACATTTGAAGCACTTAAAGCAATTAAGCTAAACAAGATAGCAGTTATGACAAGTTTTTTAAACATGTTGGCAAGTATTGTTTGGCTTGCCTCTTCAGGCAATTCTTCAGGTTTTCGTTGTCTATTTGTTCTCCTTGATGTTAACAGCACCGATCTGGTCGAGGTGATGATCTTCCAAATGAAAACATTTACGTCTTCCGAGGACGCAGATGATACCTTGGCTCTCCAATTGATGGAGTCAGTTGGATCAGGGTGTTAGTTTCATCAATGAGATCACTATCACTTGCGCCTTGATACTCCACACTTGCTTGAGTGAGGTCCTGATGGTCTTTGTCTTTGGCCTCAGGGAAAGGTTTTAACCTTGGTTGGAACTCAGCGGCTTCGGGATTCAATGGTGGTGATACTTTCTTGCAGTGCAAGGCGTGAGTCCACGCCTGGTGACCTTGGCAACAAACAGCAGTGTTAGTGGTCAGAAGCACTTGAAAGGGTCCTTTCCATCTGGGTTGAAGTGCGTTTTTCTGTTGATTAACTTTTACGTAGACCCAATCTCCTGGCTCAAGGTTGTGACAAGGAACATCCAGTGGTTGAAGTAAAGCTTCTTGGACTTGTGAATGAAGAGACCTAGCATACTTCATTAATGCTTTGCAATAATTTAGCACAGTTTCATCAGTTAACTGTAGGTCTGCTTGGTGTGGGGCTACAGGTGGTGTAGCCGGCATTCTCATGGGTCGTGCCATGAGTATTTTATAAGGGGTTAATCTATGTTTTCTGTTGACGGTGTTTCTAATGTTCATAAGAGCAATGGGCAGCGCATCAGGCCATTCGAGACCTGTTTCAGCACAGATTTTTTAAATGCGTGTTTTCAAATTTGAGTTTTTACGTTCTACAGCACCACTTGACTGTGGATGATAACTGTAGTGTAGATGTTGCTGTATGTTGAGTGCTTGGCAGATGGTTTTTATTATCTGTCCTGTGAAATGGGCGCCTTTGTCGCTATCTATTGCAAGGGGCAATCTGAATTTAGGGATGAATTCTTTGAGCAATTTTTTTGCTACAGTAATGGAATCAGCATGTACACATGGGTAGGCTTCTACCCATCCAGAGAA
>NW_005843069.1:222337-249933 GCF_000455745.1 Alligator sinensis
ATGTTGTGAGCTAAACAGATGGGACAGGAGCTGCAGTACTGTTGTGCCATGGAAGGAAAATTTAGGGCAAATGAATCCTTTTATACTGCAGCAATCATGCCTCCCTTGCTGGTATGGGCTTCTGAATGAGTCAGATGAGCAAGGTATGGCAAAAGCTCTCTAGGTGCTACCAGGCGGCCGTCCGGGGAGCGCCATAGAGAGTCAGGGTGCAGTGAACACCCTGCACATAGCCAGTCATTTCTTTCTTTTTTTGTGGCCTGATCTTGAAGAAAAGCTAGGTTTGAGAGGCTAGCCAGAGGAGACTGGTTTGCTGAAAAACAAACAAAAACAGAGTTAGGAGCCTGCGGGCCAGAAAGGGCCGCATTTCTGGCAGAACAGTCTGCCAGATCATTTCCTCATGTGACATCATCAAAGGGTCTTTCATGAACTTTACATTTAACAATGGCAATAGCCGAGGGCAACTGAACAGCTTTCAAGAGCTCTTTGACATAACCATGACTGATTTGGGCTCCTGATGAAGTAAGGAATCTTCTTTGTTTCCAGATTTGTCCAAAATCATGAACAACACCAAAAGCATACTTAGAGTCAGTATAAATGGTTGTGATTTGATTTTTTGCAAGGATGCAGACACATGTTAAAGCAATGAGTTCAGCAACTTGAGCAGAACGAGTTTGAGGTAAGGAATAGGCTTCTAAAACAGCATACTGAGTGCATACTGCATATCCTGCAACTAATTTGCCTGCATCATTTCTAAGACAGGAACCATGTACAAACAGAACAAGGTCAGAGTTTGGAATAGGAATGTCCTTAAGGTCCATTCGAGGGGTTAACAACTGAGTTGTGACAGATAGGCAATCATGAGGTTCACCATCAGAGGCAATTGGCAGAAGTGATGCTGGATTTAGAACTGAACAGCGATTTAAGGTTACATTGCAGCTGACAATAAAAGTTTCTCATATTTAGTAAGAAGGGAATTGGAAATATGCTGAGTCTTGCCCTTCAGAAGAAGAGCCATTACAGCATGGGGAACTGCAATGGTTAAAGGGTGTCCTAGAACTAGAGTATCGCCCTTTTCAACTAATAAAGCAGCAGCAGCCACTGAACAAAGGCAAGGGGGAAATCCCATACCCACAGGATCAAGAGCAGAACTATAATACGCAATCGGGACCATGCAGCTGAGTAAGTACTCTTAAAGCGACTCCTTCCCGTTCATGACAAAACAAAGTAAAAGGTTTCCTGTAATTAGGGAGTCTAAGACCGGGAGCAATAGTGAGGGCTTGTTTAAGGGCTGCAAATGCTTGCTCAGTTTTAGGAGTTTAAGGTAGAGGTTCTGGAGTGGTATCACAGGTAAATGATTGCAAGGGTTTTGTGAGAGCAGCATAACCCGGGATCCACTGTTTACAATAACCCGTTGCACCTAGGAATTTTCTTATTTGTTTTCTAGTCATAGGTTTGGGAATGCCAAGGATAGCTTTAATTCTACCAGAGGAAAGGTGGCGTTCTCTTGCTGAAATATCATGCCTCAAATAGTGTATCTTAGGCTTACAAAGCTGTAGTTTAGATTTTGAGGCCTTGTGGCCCTTCTGAGCTAAGGCCGTAAGGGAGTATCAAAGTATCTTGCTTGCAGGCTTCTAAAGTGGGTGAGGCTAACAGCAGATCATCAACATACTGAACAAGGGTGGACCCCCCTTTGAACATGATAGAATCTAAATCCTTTTTTAGGATCTGGGAAAACAGAGTGGGAGATTTTGTATATTTCTGAGGGAGTCTTGTCCAGGTATATTGGAGTCCTTGATAAGTAAATGCAAGCAGATACTGGTTATCCTCATGAACGGGGATAGAGAAAAAAGCAGAACAAAGGTCTACTACTGTAAAATAAGCAGCGTCAGAAGGAATACAGGAAAGAATAGTAGAAGGGTTAGGGACCATGGGAAAAGCAGGTAATACAGCAGCATTTCCAGCTCGGAGGTCTTGTACAAAACGATACGTATCTTTACCAGGTTTCTTAACAGGTAGGATAGGTGTGTTGCAAGGGGAGTGTATTGGGACAATAATCCCTTGCTCAAGGAGTGAAGAAATGACAGGCTTAATTCCCTCTTCAGTCTCTTTCAAGATAGAGTACTGTGGGACACGAGGAAGTGGCTTGGCAGGGTTTAAATAATATGCCCTGGTTCAGCACTCAGCATGTGCCCCACTTCATTCGCATGGGTGGACCACAGCTGTGGAGGTACTCGTGCCAACAGTTCCTCTTGCAAGAAGGAAGTGTCGGGATCAGAGTACTCCTGAGTTAGCAAAGCCACAAACTCGGTTTCCCTATGTTTCGGTACTTCAAGGTAAACACCCTCTGGGCTACAATAAATCACGCATCCCAGTTTACACAGCAAATCCTTTTCAAGAAGGTTGACAGGAGCACAGGGACTAAGAAAAAAGGCATGATTCTCAGACAAAGAGCCAATAGAGACAGATACAGGTTCAGATTGGTTGTCCGCCTATACCAACAGCATTTACAGTTTCTTTGGGCAAAATGGCTTGTAAAAGTTGGTCTATATCTGCCCATGTCAGATTATAACAGGTTATAACAGTTTGTAATTCCTCTTGAAATTTTTCTGAATCCTCCCTGATTTTAGAGAATTTCTGGGTTAGATTGTAAAGAAGCTACTGGGACAAGGGGTTTGGAAAAGACAAAATCACTCAGACGCCCTGTCCACTGGGTCACGAGGTTTCAGCCGGGCCCCCTTGCTTTTGACACTACCTTATTAGGCAGAATCGAGGCGGCTAGACCCAGCCTTAGTCCCAGACCTGGTCAGTGGCTCATTTCTCTAAATACACACACACACATATTCAGTCAGCCAGACCCCCTCTCTCACACCGCCTTAGTTAATTAACTACAAGCCTGATGTGCTGTTGAATGGAGGTGATTCAAACAGTTTCTCCCTGAACAGAGCGTACGTCACCAGACAGAAAATTTTAGCCAGCAGTGGGGTTCTAAACTGACCTGTATTCAATAAGGTTCACATCCAGTCACCATGGTCAAGTCAGGAGCCTACAGGCAGCCTTCCTTCAAAACCCATTAGAGATTTTAAATTAGGTCTCTTACCTCTTAAATTTGGCGCCACGGGGTTCGGGGGAAGCAGTCTGCAGTCCTCCTTCCTCAATCCGTGTCATGGATCTGAGTCACGGCACCAGGAATTGTCATGGAAAACACATGCAGCAAACTTTTGGATCAGGTCAGCAAAAGCTTTATTAGGATAGAGCTACAGCTGTAGGAGGGGCCCAAAGTGACATGGATTCACCATGCACTTGGAGGGGGCTCCCTCCCTAAACCTTAAAGCAAAAGGCTTATATACCTTTTTAACAGCCACCTACAATTCACGTGAACATATAGTGAATTTTTTTAGAAACCTAGCTGCGGTAACAGTTACAAAAACATTATTTTCATTTCTTTATTACAAAACACTCTTTTCTTGCTGTCTTAGTAACCGCTAATTACCACAAGGCCAGACATTCTTCCTCTTTTCCTAGCCCACACTTTTACACAACACCTTTTGTTTTATCTTTACAACCTTTTTTCGATCAAAGTTTAAGGCCCTTGCTTTTTTTATACCACACACCCATATAGGCTTTGGGTACTAGTCCCCCCTCCTTCCCTCGGCCTCCACTTCTCCTCACTCTTCCTCCCTCCTGACTGTCTTGCCACCTTCTGGTTCCTGCTGGGGCACCTCATGGCTTCCCTTCCCCTCCCTTACCTGCCAGACTGTGGCCAGCCCCATGCTAAATAATGACTGGCAAACTAAACAGTTATCACTGGGTTTATTGGTCAAACGATTAATTGTTTAAGCATTCATGTCCCTATTTTTCAGTCACGTATACTTTCCCTTTAGTTTATTCATTTTAAAATTGTTAGATAAACTATATTTATAGAGAAGACTTGCTCATCCCCTTCGTTTTTCCACTGGATGTTTCTGAAGAAGTCCTAAAGAGCTGGTAACATTAATAAACCTGACTTAGCTAGTCAACTGATAATAAATTAGTTAGGCTCCAGTTAGGCTCGGAAGCGGCGAAAGATGCGCGGGTGAAAGCTCACTGCGCCCCCGCTCCCCCGAAGCCCCCCAGAAGCCCCCCAAAACCCTCCAGCAGCCGCAGAGCCCCCCGCCGACCCCCAGCACAGCTGGGGTAAGCAGGGCCCGTGGAGAGAGGGGGCTAACCCCTTGGGGGTGTGTAGGAGGAGGTGGCTGAGTGGAGCCGGGCCGGGTCAAGCCCCGCCCAGGCCCCTACTTGGCCCAGCCCCACAGAGAGAGAGAGAGGAGCGGGGGTACTCACCTGTCCCCCTCCAGTAGGGCAGGGTCCCCCAAATCCCGGGCAGGGCCCCCTTATTGCCCTAAGAGCAGCTTCCTCGACGGCAGGCCCACTGCGCATGCGCGCAGTTTAAAAGGGCCCGCCCTTTGATTATATAATGACTTGGGAAGTGCTGGCAGTCAAATTTCCACCACCACTTCCCATGGCAGATAGGTATTCCTTTAACATTTCCCATCTAAGTCTCGACCTGGCCTAGGTTGTGAAATCATATCAGATTACAGGTAATAGAAGTACACCGTATCTATAGATACTTCTGTCATTAATAAGGAACGAAAATATAAAAGTATAATACCATGCACTTTGCATTTTAATTAATTTGAGAAGTCTCATTTTCATTTAATTTGAAAGTTTCTCTGTCAGAAATGTCAGTGGGTGTCTTGTTCTCTTTGTTAATGGTTATGACATTCCCATTTACATAAAATTAGCTTTGAAAGTTTTGCAAACTGGAATACAGATAGATGTATTTTTTCATAGTTCAGGTTTTGCACTAGGTGATAGAGCATCAGGTTTTGGTGGCCATGGACTGAAATGAAATATGAAGTAATCTAATGTAACTGTACAGCCTGTTTCAATGTATCAGCACAACAAAAATCAGATCCTTTGTTAATATATGATTATTCTGCTGAGGGTCTGCCTCAAAATGTCATTACAAAATCCTTTGCTTTTTTGAGCGTGCGTGAGCAGAGGTGATGGGGGCGGGGGAGTTCAGTGCACTTGCATGAAAACGGAGTCGTGTAACTTGTACCGGAGAGGGAGGAATAAGCTGGTAGACCCTCTTGTTCACTGGGACTTGAATCATGTTTTAGATTAATAACCAGTTTTGACACCAACATCATAGATGCAGGAGGATTGGGAAATTGCCTTTGTGTCAGTCTTACTCTTTTGTTGTTCTTTCATCCTCCTGGGAATTATTTTCCACCCACCTTTGATTATCTTTTATCTCTTTCACAACAAGATGCTTCACAGGTGGGGTGTGGAGATGATTTTTTTTGTTCGTCCTTTCAGATCCATGTACATTTTTAAAGATTGCTCACTCTGTATTGTTCGTGCCATTTAAATGTTGAATTTTTAAAAGGTTATGGCAATTCCTGTGTGGGCAACAGTATACACATTTCGGAGGATTTGTTATAACGTAGTACACCAGATCTTTCCTATTCTGATTAGTCCAATTAGTCTTTTAGAGTGTTTTCATGAGACTGGAACTGTACCACTAGAGAGTGCCTCTAGCCAGGCTGAGGCGAGCATAACAATTCATCACGTCTCATCCAGGACCTGTTGTTCCCTTATAGTATGTACAGTAAATGCTCGGTTCTCTTGAAACTTTACCCTTAGCATAACAGTTTCCTTAAGTCTGAGCCAATATTTCATTCCTGCTTTCTGGCACTTCCCCAGGTGATACATACAGTAAATGCTCAGATAGCTTAGATTTATATCTTTGGTAATCAAAGCAACAGGTCAAGTATCAGGTGAATTACTGTAGTTACTAAAGAATCTGTCTCCGCACGACAGCCAGAATTAACACAGAGATTGAGAGAAAGCTAAGCTGTCCTACCCGTATCGTTTATTATTTTTAGCATTTCTAAATAAGCAGCCAACAAGGAAGTGGAGAAATGTAAGCAAAAGCAATAATGAATCAGGACTACGTAAGAGTGCATACATGAAAAATAACTGAGAATTAAGAGTGCTACAAGATTTTTTTAAATTGCATATGGTAATGTAAGGGTTTTTTTAAATGTTCTTTGTTATACCAAGGCAGGGGCAAAGGCAAAAGAGAGGGTAGCAGTGTGTATTCAAAGTTGTGCTGTTTTCCACTCTCTCAAGGACGGCTTTGCTACCCTCCTACACTGGGCAGTGCTACAGTCAGAGTGATGAGTGTCTGTGTTTTCTGCCTGTCAGCAAAGGTGGATCAGGCCTGCATGACCTCAGCAGCTTGCTAGGCCACAGCCAGGAAGGTTTGAATAGCCCCATAGAAAAGTCCAGCGTGACCCACTGCTGACACAGGCAAATCTTTGGGCCTGAACGCAGAGCATCCTGGTTCTCTCTCCGATACAGCTCTGAGCATGGTGGGTTCCTAGCATTACTAAAGAAGATCGCACTTGTTCTTGCACACAAGGTGCAATTCTTTTCCGATGCAGAGTGGAGTGCCACTTGAAGATGAGCCAAGGTACTGTAAAGAGCTGTATCTCTCCCTCATCTGTCTTGCTTCCTTTTTGGGAATGTCACGAATGAATACCCTAAAAGAATTCAGCTTTGTTCTTCCAACCAGCTGTTGCTCAGCTGGAATACTGCAATTGTGAAATCTGCCCTGGAAAATGTGTATTTGTTTTGCTCTGCTTTGTTTTGTCATCTGCCGAAGTAGGAATGCTCCTTTTCATTCTGTGATGGTTGAAAAGAGGGGCTTGGTGTTGGTGTTATATAGCATAATTAGGAATTATCTATATATGTAATGCTGCCTAAGAACTAATTCAGCAAGACCTCTGTTTCCAGAACGCCTATGAGAAGTACACGAATATACAGAATTGAGCTATAAGGTGGAAAACCCTTCCAGATGGGGACTTGTATTTTTTAATATGTAAAGCATTTAGTGACTTTTGAGTGCTATATAAATACCAAATAGCACAGAAAAGATACAAATGGCACGCAACCGACTGTCAGTGCAGCAAATTAAGCTTCTGTTTATAGCAGGAGTGTAAATATAGGGTTAACGGTTAATTCATTTAATGATGAATGTGACACCACTGTGTTATCCTGTAAGAACGTGAATAGAGATTTGCAGCAGACAACATGCTGTGAGCCCAAAAGAATAGGAAACTACTGCCTGCTTTTTTTAAAACTATTGCAAAATGTGGACACAATACTTGGACATAATAGACTGTGTCTGACAACATTTGTACAGTATGTAGCGGAGTGAGCCCCACTCAGCTTCCTATAGTTATCCATATATAGTGACTAAAATTGCAGACACTGAATTAACTCTGAATAACATATGAGCTGGAGTGACAGCCTTCATGTGGTTCTAGAAGGATGAGAATAAGATAGATGGCTGTTTGTGTAGATGTACTAAACTGCAAATCCAGGGGTCCATAGAGTATGGAAAATATGCCAAAAGCTGGGTTGTCCCTTCCATCCCACAGACCCCATTGATTTCCTGCAGGGCAGGAATCCCCCCTTGCAGAGCAGCTTGCAAGATCAGGGTAAATCCATTTCTAGTAACAGACTTTCTCACGCACCCTACCCACTACATTCACGTTTCTCCACTTAGCCCACCTTGGCATCCTTCTGAACCCTGTTATTTTTCAAAACTATTTGGAGAATAGAGAGTGAGTTCTGAATGCCAGCAAGCAACTCTGCCTCTACTGAACCAAGCGGAGAAAGCAGTTGCACTTGAATTTCCCAATTGCCAATTCTCCTTTTTCCTTTCTAACACCAGAATGGAAAGAGCTTTTAGCAAAACTCTCTCTCTAACTTTAGCGGCTGCTCCAGTACCATATAAGGAGACGGGCCATTTCCAAGATCCAAAATATTGAGGGTTTCAGGAGGTTGAGAAAATGGCGAGTTCATATTTATACAGAAACAAGTGGTATGTCAATCCAAATCACAGAACCCGTGCAAAATGCACTCTCTGACAGGAACGCCGCTAAGCAGCGGCGTTCAGCGCCTCGTTTTTAGGCAATCGTCAGGTAAAGCTCCATCTAGAATAGATTGAACTAAAGCAAGATGACAGGAACTGGGAACCCCCAAATCCGAAAGAAATAGCTTTAGGGATGAAAAAGGAGAGTGTGTAAATAGCAAAAGTAGAGGTACCACATTTTGGAGCCAATTGCTTTAGAGAATAAGTGTGTTTTTAAAAACGGATTAAAATAGATTTCTGCAATGGAGGAGCAGGGAGTGCACAAACATTTTTATTTTTGCTCTCAAGCAAATCCCGGGACGTCATTCTCCCCCTGTACTCGGCCTTAGTGAGGCCGCAGCTGGAGTACTGTGTCCAGTTTTGGGCTCCACAATTCAAAAAGGATGTGGAGAAGCTTGAGAGAGTCCAGAGAAGAGCCACGCGCATGATCAGAGGTCAGGGAAACAGACCCTATGATGACAGGCTGAGAGCCGTGGGGCTCTTTAGCCTGAAAAAGCGCAGGCTTAGGGGTGATCTGATGGCCACCTACAAGTTTATCAGGGGTGACCACCAGCATCTGGGGGAACGTTTGTTCACCAGAGCGCCCCAAGGGATGACGAGGTCGAATGGTCACAAACTACTTCAAGATCGTTTCAGGCTGGACATAAGGAAGAACTTCTTTACTGTCCGAGCCCCCAAGGTCTGGAACAGCCTGCCACCGGAGGTGGTTCAAGCACCTTCATTGAACACCTTCAAGATGAAACTGGATGCTTATCTTGCTGGGATCCTATGACCCCAGCTGACTTCCTGCCCTTTGGGCGGGGGCCTGGACTCGATGATCTTCCGAGGTCCCTTCCAGCCCTGATGTCTATGAAATCTATGAAATCTATGAAATAGGCCCACAACACCTATCCTTTAAATCAGGGTTGTCAAGTTCACTTTGTGCCTCAGGCTGGATGAGACTGCTGGACCCAGTCCATGGGCATGTGGCAGTGGTTCCAGTCCAGAGTATGCAAGGGCAGTGGTGGCTCTAGCTTGGCTCTAACTCCAGCTCAGAGCACTCAGTGATGGCTCTGATTCTGGCTCTGGCTCCTGCTGTAGCACAGGGTGGTGGTGGGACCAGCAGAGTAGGAGGTCTAATTAAAGCAACCCTCCACCCCATCCCCAGAGCATATGTGAAAACACCCATAGTTCCCAATTCCTGAGGCAGCATCCTAACCCCTAGGGATAGCCTATTCATACAGGAGTTAAAATGCAAGTCTTTCAGTCTTTTATGTTAAAGGATTCCCACCTTGCATGGAATAATTTAAACAGTCATTGGACATGAGAAAGGGTAAGCAAAACATGGAGTGGGGGGTTGTTTGTTTGGTTGGGTTTTTTTGCTTAGTGGACAGGGGCTCTTCTAGAAAGTGAGACTGGGATTAACCTGCTCCAGTGACTATTTTATTTAAAGCAGTGTGTTCCTGTCTAGCTCTAGTCACAAGTAGGTTTTGAATTCCACTAGAATGAATGGAAAGTGCTTTCCTATATTGACACTATTATTTCATTCCAAATGGGAGGCAAGCTTCTTTGGGTAGATGTGATATCTTTTTTTAGACCAACTGAGTAGTTGAAAACAAATTCTTTGCAAGCTTTCAGGCACAAAAAGCATCCTTCTCAAGTACCCTTCTTCAGACATAGGGAGTCTCTGCTGTTCTGAGACTCCAAGGAATGAAAGAAACTAAAAGTGTGGCAGGATGTCAGTGAGAATGTAAATAGGTGGAAATTAGGAAAGCAAAGGGTAGGGAAGGCAGTGGGGTGGGAACGATGTAGAGTAAGTAAGGGAAACTCTACTGTAGTTGAGTTCTCCAAGGTAGAAATGAGGCAGTCTGTGAAAAAGTAAAAAGCTGGAAATTACTAAAACAAAGGGTAGAAATGGAGGGGAGGGGAGGAAGGGGTTGGGGAAGAAAAGTGCAAATGGTAAAGCCAGGCAGGCACCTGGTGAATCAGATGTTAGGCAGGGTGTAATGTGTCATAAATCCAATGTCTATGTTAATTCCAAATGGGACATATTCTGATCTTAGACACATTCAAGTAATTGAGCTAAACCAAGAAGTTTATGTCTGATAATCATATCCTAATGCAAACTCTTTTGCCATTGTAATGGTTAATTACAAGACAGAACTAGAGGACTAGCACGAGTGCCTACTTGACCTTTGTTTTTACGGTCCATAAACCCACATCTGAGAGAGGCAAGGGGAGGGGGAATGTCTTGTTTTAACTTGGCCATTAGAACCATGAAGACTCTCCTAATTTGAAGCAAGAGAAGCAACGTAACCTTAAGGGTAAATTCTAACATGAGTTCTAGTGGTATAAACTATATACCTCCACTGAAGGCTTGATTTCACTGGCATATCTGTAACCAAAATATAGCTCTTAAAATACTTATTAAATGATTATTTGAAAATTTAAAATGCTCTAAACCTTGGATAACACTAAATAATAGGGTTGTAGGAAAGCAGGAACTTCATGGGATCTTCTAGTCCAGTGGTTTTCAAACTTCCTGAAGTTACAGAACCCTTTCATATCACTCTATCTGGTGCAGAACTCCTACCCGTCCTAAAGACTGATACAGAGCTAGGTGACCCAGCCCCATAATGGTGGTTCACTGCCTCCTGGCCCACTCCACCATTGCCCCTGATCTCTTTGTGGAACCCATAATGATATATCATGGAACCCCAAGGCTCCAAGGAACATGGTTTGAAAATCACTGGTCTAGTCCAGCCCCTTGCTCAAGGTAGGATCATCCCTTACTAAACCACCATAGTCAAGTGTCTGTCTAATCTGCTCTAGAAAATGTCCAGGCATGGATGTTCCACAACCTCTTTAGGTAATCTGTTTCAATGCTTGACCACCCTTGTAGTAAGAAGTTCTTCCTCATCTTCTTAAGAGTCTAGTACACACAAGAAAGACCTGAAAACAAAAAACAAGCACACACTAAATGCCTCATGCTCTAGAAGGAGAAAAAAAGTCTCATAAATTTATAAGCCAGCCTCATGATATTTTGGTGCTTGACCCCTGATTTATTCCATGCTTCTTGTTGACAATATTGGTAAGCATACAACAAAAATGTGCTTAGATTGGAGATTGTGCTTTCTAAAGTAGTTCCTGAAAGCTGTCAGCAAAGAAGCCAGTTTTCCAAACTGTTAAAGTTAAGCTCTAAGTAAACCTGTATACAATTATACAAAAGATAAACTGCATGTAAAACTCCTTTTCCACGTATTTGTTATGGTTTAGAGCCAATCTTGCTCCTATTGATATTAACAGGTTTTTGCTCTAGACTTCCAAAAGAGTAGAACTTTTGTAAATGTTTAATGTGAAGGGTAGAACATCCACTCATGCAAGGTGCTGAACACTGCTAACTCCCTATAACACAGTAGGGTAACTAAGAGGGAGGCAATCAGGAAGGTAGCCTGGGTGCTACCTTTTGCAGGAGATGAGGGGGGCAACAGAGTGGTCTGCTAGAGACTGATGGAAAGGCATGATCCATAACAAAATATTCAATGAAGTTCCCCTCCAGAGTTCTGTGGATAAACCCTATAACCATCTCCATTCCACCACAGGAGACTGATGCAGGGAATGATTTGTGTATTTTAAGCTGGCTGTTTTTGCAATAAAAATGCTAATTCCTTCCCTCTGATCTAAAAGTAGTTTCTGTCTATTTACCATGCATATTAGCAGGGTCAGTGAATGATAAAATAAAAGGGTCAAAGCTGTCTCAAAACCTCTTTCATCTAATGACATATATGTATAGCTGCTACTGCATCCCTTTTATCTGCCAGCTGTGAAAAGACTGAATTATTGGATCCTATGTACTGTATTCCCCAGTGGTCTGAATATTGTGCCTTCATATCCCTGTCCACATACCTACAAAATGGCTCTCAACAGACTAAAGGAATATAAATCTTTTAGGTTTCACTAATTCTGAACATTTAATAGAACCCATTTACATAAAGTAGTTTTGAGCCACATGTAGATTGGTTAAAAGTATTTTTTTCCTCATGCGTATGGGGTAATAACCATTATCTTTTCAAGGTCAAGTCGAGGGAATTAGCTGCATTTTTTCCAGTTGCTTTGCTGGAAGTTGCATCAGTAAAATGTGCAATTCTGCACTGCCATGTCTGAGTCTTGAGGAACATAAGTGTGAAAATCTGTAAAAAGATGATGCAGTTCAGTGACTAATTTCAACTGTGGGTCTTGGTTTATCCCTTTTTTCTTCATGCCCCCTCCCCCCCCCACACACACACACATTTGGTATTTGAATTGCTTCCTATGTCATGTTTATGTTGGGATCTTGATCCTTCAGTGGTTGGCAATGTTTTCTGATGCCAGGCAAAAATTCTGCAGTTCAGGTCCAAGATAGACTGGTACTCCCACTGTTCACTGGCCATAATACAGCATGGGCAAGACCTCTGCTGCCAAATGCTGCCAAAATGCTGCTTCCCACCCCCCCAGTTCTGTGGCTGATCCAATGACTCCACAGCCTGGATGCAGCCAATAGCTTGTATGATGCAACCCCTACTTTAGATACAATCCCTGTAAGGTTCCCTGCCTGGGGGAGCATAGAGCTTCCATTAAAACTTACATTAGATGTGGATTCATGAGACCATCCTTTCTTTATGTAGGTGATCTGGGGATTTAGAAATCTGCCACTACCAGATAAAATTTTAAGTGCTGCTGAACAAGAATTGTTTATGAATCAGGCAAACACACTGTGTCTGTACTGCTAACACATCCACACTGGGCACTGAGCCAGCCAACAGCAGCACCAAGAGAACTTGTCCCACTCAGCTGAGCAAGATCTCTGATGTCTCTGATTTTCATGAATGACTAAGAAATAGGATCAGAAGAAAGTAGGGTTGGAGGGGACCTCAAAAGGTCACCTCACACTGCTCAAAACAGAATCATCCCTAACTAAACCACACCAGCCTGTCTAACCTGCTCTTGGAAATTTCCACGGATGAAAATTCCACAGCTTCTTTTGGCAGCCTGTTCCAATGCTCGACCACACTCATAGTCAGAAAGTTCTTCCTAATCTCCAACCTAACTTTCCTCTGCTGCAGTTTGAGACCATTGCTCCTACTCCTGTCCCCTGCAGCCATAGAGAGAAACCTATCTCCACCCTCTATGTAATTGCCCTTCAGTTATTTGAAGACTGTTATCAAATCCACCCCCTCACAAGTCTTCTCTTCTCCAGATTAAATAACCTAGCTCCTTCAACCTATCTTCACAAGTCATGATTCCTAGGACTCTAATCACAACTGGGACACAGTTCACCTTATGAATCAGAATTTACAGTATTCTTCTTTGTGGCAAATAATGAGTGTGTCCTTCATCAGCCTTGCCTCCTTAAAGTCCATAGCTGAGACTGGCAACTCAGACTGAGGCAAATTTTCAATGTAGTCACACCAATGCAAATGCCTAGTGTAGAAAAGGTAAATTTTATGAACTATAATTTGAATCACTTTAGCATACCCCTGTTTCAAACAGGGATAAGACCCAACAAAACAAACAAGATACAGTAGGAGATTGTTCAGGGGCCAATACCCTACACTGATGGCTAAGACATTGGTGGCTAATATTGCCACAAATCTCAAGGAAGGCAAGACCCAAAAAGGAGCAAGATAGCACTTTCAAGGTAGCACTTCAGAGAGTTATCTATGATTCTATGATTCTCTTGTTTAGGTCTGCGGATTGTTTTCCGATGTTTGTTCATCATCATCTCAAATTGGCATGTTCTACTGCATTCTGCTACCATTCCTAAAGCTGTATTAACTGAAGTTTGCAGGTGGCTGGTAAATCCCACTGAAACCAGTGAAGTTATATGTAAGCAGCTCAAAAGAGATTTCAGGTCAAAATGTTTCCTATACACTGTATTCTTTTTTTATTGAGTAGTACAAACTTTGTATATGAAAAGTATATGGGTACAATTCTGAAAGAAAGAGTCCTTTTCAATCACACTTTTGCATTTCCTACTGAGGGAAAATCTCACAGATGAACAGGCAGATGGGCAGTCAAAAGGGAGTCCCAGACACATCAGCTTTCCAGTTAACTGTAGAATACCTAGCAAGTAAATGAAAGCTGTTATATGGAAAGATTTTGTCATGATCCTTATTTCCAGGAGGTGGCACCATCCTCACAGCTTCATCTTCAGAAGCAATATAGAACGATCATTATAGAAGGCAGTTATTTCATTTTGGAAAGTAGTTATGTTGTAATAAACAGTTATCTGTGCTACTATTTAGATAAGCAAAACTATTTAGTTTCTATTTAATAGACACCTAAATTAGTATTAGACTACATCAGGAATAACTAATAGGGTATTACTACCATTCTGTTCCCCTGGTCTTTGAACATCTTTCTTCTCATTGGGCATGTCTACATATGCATTTACTGCACAGTAAATTGCTGCAAGTAAATTACTGCTCAGTAAGCTACTTTTACACTGGCATCTACATGTGCAAGCATTACAGCACAGTAACACTGTGTGTGGACTGACTTTGGACTAATGTTAGTCCCAAATAAACAGGGTTACTGTGCAGTAAGGCATCTACATGTGCTTTACAGCACAGTAACTACTCAGGCGTAAACTTGCTACCTGCAAAACTGGCAGTGGGGATGCTTTAACTAAAGTTTGTTGAATGAGTTTTAGTTAAATCACTCCCACCGCTGTTTTTAAGTGAAGGGACGCTGATACACAAGATGCTGGAGTCTGCTAGAGCATGGTAATTATCATGCTTCTGCAGACTTGATTAATCGAGTCTGCTCATGTATAGGCACCCAACAGGGCTGACCACAGGATGATGATTACATCTTTTTCTTGAGGTTTCAGAATTTATTTTCTTCTCTGCACTGGAATAAAGTCAACACTTTTTTATTGTTTTCACAGAAAAGGAACTGAGGTAATAGTGGATAATGGTCTTGGAGACTGAGGTTTGATTTCTTACTCTGACAGGTTCAGAGTAGAATAAGAGTGATGTTGTAGCTGTGGTGGTCCTGAAATATGAGGGAGGTAAGGATTTGTTAGGGGGATAATCTTCTTTTGGACCAACTGTAGAGTTTGGGTAGAGTTAGAGAAGCCTTGGAATACAAAACATCCATCTAAAAGTTTAGAGCACTTTTTTATCCTAGATTATCCTCAATTAGGCAAAGAGGGGACTCAGACATGGTTTTCCTACCTTCTTGAGTAGTGAACCACCGGGCAATATAGCATAAAAATCTTCCCTTCCCTTAATGAAAACTGTATTAATATCTAATAGGCCTACACAATATTTTGGCTCTGATAAATCAGTGTGTTTAAAAAAAATGATCATAATTATTCTCACTCCTTCAGTCTGAAAATCTAGATTGAAAACAAGGCTGACATACACCCTTGCCAGATTTCTAATAAATCTATTGATTTTTTTTCCAGAAATTCAGAAAGGATTTGGCAACAGTTCATCCCTAAATAAATAAAAAATGAAGGTCCTTATGGAAGATTGCATTTTATGTACTGGTTCCATCCCTTATTTAATGTCTTGTGGGTTCATAAAAATATAGCATGTTAATGAACTAAGGACCAAAGACCAAAATTTAAAAATGTAAATGCCTAAAATATAGATAGATGAATAATAGGATTTTTAAGAGCATCTAGGTGTCTCTATTCCATTGATTTCATACAATCCCCAATAGGCTTCCCCTCATGCAAGACCAGGACACCCAGCTCACATCACAGAGATAGATTACCTAGATGGCCCATGAATTGGTGGGCTTAAGGACATAAGTGTTTTTGAAAATCCTACTAGGTTCTAAACGGGGTGTATCTACACAAAACACTTTACTGCACAATACCATAATTTACTGCACAGTAAGTGTATCTACATGTGCACACACTTACTACACAGTAAAAGTCAATACTTGCAAGTAAATTTGCTACCTGCCAGTACAAGTAGCAAATTTACTCACATAAAGTAACTGCACAGTAATGCACATGTAGCTAGCAACCAAAAACAAATTTGTTCCTGGTCAGACCCACCACCAGGGGGCCAGCCTCAGGCCAGCCCCAGGGCTCTGGGGCTGGGAGCCTTACCTGCCTCAGGGGTGTCGGGGGCGGGGACCCTTCCCTGCCTCAGGGCTGAGCCTGCTCTCCCGCTGTGCCAGCCAGCCTATACCCTGGTACCACTGCCTGGCACTGCAGTGCCATGAGGCTGGCAGGTCCATGCCATTCAGGCCTGCAGGCTACTGAAGGCTTCTGCCAGGCCTGTAAGCATCTGGGCCCAGCCACAGGCAACCCCCAGCAGTCTGCCTGGATCCTGTAGGTGCTGCAGAGCATCACCTCACCCCATGGCTCCTAGTCCTGCACTGTGCCCCTGCACTGGGCACTGCAGGCAGCTGCCCAGGCCCAGCAGCACAGGGACAGCCATGTAGAAGCTTTGAGAGCTGGTGTGGGACCCCCTCCCCCCCCATGGCCTCATCATTTCCCATGCCACACCCCGCTACCAGGGGTCCCAACTGGTCCATGGAGAAGACTAGCAACCTCATGGCACTGTGGGCTGAGGAAGAGGTGCAGTAGCAGTTCAAACTGGGTGGGCACTCCAATGTCAAGTGAGGGGCTGTCAGGGTAAATGTGGGAGCACAGTCATGACTTGTTGGTGTGGCAGTACCGCATAAAGTTCAAAACCTTGCAGGCACAGTGGGCCACCATCATCAACCACAGTCACTGATCGGGGAGTGCCTGCAAGTCCATGCCCTTTATATGGCAGCTGGCAGAAGTCTTTGTGCCCTGGGAGCCAGGCCACAGCTGTACTGTGTACTGCAGCAAGGGGGCCTGCCCAAGCCCCTACTCTGGCCTGGCACCTACCGTGGCATGTCACTAAAGGAGGGCCCCTTGGGGCACCAGCAGGCCATCACACCAAGCTCCCCAGCTATACCCTCCTCCAGCAGCTCAGGGAGCCTGATCCAGTGTCTGCCCCAACAACTCCACAGCCTCAGCCCCAGCTATGAGGTGCATCTGATCATATCATCACTGGCTACCAGCAGTGCCAACTTCTCCATGGGAAGAATCTCTGGCTGGGTGCCCACATGCTGCACCACCTCCACCCAAGGACACTGCCAGGAGCTGTAGGCCATCACTGCCAGCCAGGACCAACCAGAGCCGTCGGGCACAGCAGCCCCACTCATATAGTAAGCCCTGCACTGGGGTAAGATCCCTCCCCACCCCAGCTCCAGCTCCTGCCCCTGGCCCCAGCTTCCCTTCCCTGCCTGGGCCAGTTGCACTCCCCTGGCCCTTTGGTTCCCCGCCACACAGCATACAGGAGGTGGGAGAGAGTGCAAAACTTTATTGAGCAGCCTATGTCCCCACAGCTAGGCAGGCACAAGCTTATCACATACCAAGAAATGCATTGATGGTGGTGGCAATGTCTTTTTCAGCTACAGGGGGCAGGGATGTGTAGCACAGCCACAGGTAGCCCTCTAGATGGTGTTGGAGGTTGTGGGGCAGCCAAAGCTTGCCTCCCACAGTGTCAAAGCTCAGAATCCCATGCCAGGTGTGCAGGTTCACCTGGGGCACCATGGTGATCAGCAGCAGGAGGACATATTCGGTTGGGCACCCTTGATCCATGCAAACAGATCCAGGACATGCACAGCAAGGGCATGCTCAGGGTGCAGAACTAGTACAGGGGAGTGGGAGAAGATGTGATCATCATGGGTGACCTAAACTATCCAGACATCTGCTGGGAAGAGCAGTCAGCCAAGTCTGACTGCTCACATAGGTTCCTAGGTTACAGGACCTCCATCTAACCCAGGAGGTGCACAGTTCCACCAAGGGAAATGCATTGTTGGACCTGTTCCTGGCCACAGGCCATGACCTGGTGAGGGGACTGCGGGTGTTCGACCACCTGGGCAATAGCAATCATCACCTACTGGAATTCACCATCTAGTGCAGGGTGTCAAAGGCCTGCAGCAAGGCAGCAGCCCTGGACTTCAGGAGGATGGATTTCAATGAGGTAAGGAGACTAGTCATGGAGGCACTGAGGTCCCAGAGGGGAGGGGAGTTGGGATTCCAAGAAGAGTGGTCATTCCTTAAGGAGAGGATCCTCCAAGCCCAAAAAGTGACAATTCCTACATGGATCAAAGGGGGCAAGAGCACTCAAAAGCCTCCAGGATCAACAAAAGCATCCAGAAATGTCTCAAAGTAAAAAAGGAGGTGTACATCCAATGGAAGGGAGGGGCCATCACCAAGGAGGATTATACCCCTACTGCTCAAGATTGTAGGGGGCTGTTAGGAAGGCTAAGGCAGAGATGGAACTGGGACTAGCGACCCAGATCAAAGATAACAAGAAGTCCTTTTTTAAATATATAGGGGGTAAAAAGAACGTACCAAGTAACATGGGCCCTCTGCAGGACATGCTTGGTAATCAGGTGGTAGCACCAGATGACAAAGCTAATCTCTTTAACAGATTATTTTCTTCCATTTTTCTGAGCAGGGAAAGGAACATCCCCCCCACTGGGAATCTGGATGGTCCCAGGGGAGGCACAGCCAGGCCCAGGGTCAGTGAGGACCTAGTCAGGGAACTTCTGGAGGGACTAGACATGTTCAAATGAGCAAGTCCTGACGATCTCTACCCCAGAGTGCTGAGGGAATTGGCAGAGGTCATTGCGGGACCCCTGACACAGCTTTATGAGCACTCGTGGTGCTCTGGTGAGGTGCCAGAAGGGAGGAAAGAGGACCCAAGAAACTATAGGCCCATTAGTCTTACCTTGGTCCTGGGGAAGCTCCTTGAGAAAATTATCCAGGAGCACATCTGCAAGGGGCCAGCAGGGGAGATTATGCTTAGGGGCAACCAACATGGGTTCATTAGAGGCACGTCCTGTCAGACCAACCTGGTTGCCTTCTATGACCAGGTCACAAAAGCCTTGGATGCAGGTGTCGCAGTGGACGTAGTCTTTTTGGACTTTAGGTAGGCCTTTGACACTGTCTCTCACCCCATCCCAGTTAAAAAATTAGGCTATTGTGGTGTCAATGCCTACACAGGCAGATGGGTCACAAATTCACTGGAGAGCCACACCCAGAGACTGGTGGTGGATAGGTCATTTTCGACCTGGAAAGCTGTGGGCAGTGGGGTCCCCCAGGGCTCGATCCTAAGGCCCTCACTGTTCAATATCTTCATCGGCGATCTGGACAAGGGGGTGAAAAACACCTTGTTCAAATTCGCAGATGACACTAAGATGTGGGGAGAAGTGAGCATGCTAGAAGAGAGAGACAAGCTACAACTAGATCTGGACAGGTTACAGAGGTGGGCAGATGAGAATAAGATGGGTTTCAATACAGACAAGTGCAAGGTATTGCACCTGAGAAGGAAGAACCAGCAGCTTACCTACAGGCTGGGGAACTCCCTTCTTGTCAGCACAGAGGCAGAAAAGAAACTTGGAGTTGCTATTGATTCCAAGATGAACATGGTCCACCAATGTGGGGACACAATCAGGAAGGCTAACTGTACCTTGTCATGCATCCAAAGATGCATCACGAGCAGGTCCAAGGAGGTGATCCTCCCCCTTTATGCAACATTGGTCAGGCCGCAGTTGGAATACTGCATCCAGTTCTGGGCGCCGCTCTTCAGGAGGGATGTGGATAGCATCAAGAGGGTCCAGAGGAGGGCCACTCGCATGATCAGGGGGCAACAGGGTAGGCCCTATGAGGAGAGGCTACGGGACCTGAACCTGTTCAGTCTCCACAAAAGAAGGCTAAGAGGGGATCTGGAGGCCACCTCCAAACTTGCCAAAAGGGGGACCAGCAGGCAATGGGAGAGTCCCTGCTCCCCCAAGTACTACTGGGAGTAACAAGGAATAATGGCCATAAGCTGACTGAGAGTAGATTCAGCCTGGACATCAGGAGGCACTACTTCATGGTCAGGGCGGCTAGGAGCTGGAACCAACTTCCAAGGGAGGTGGTACTCACCCCTACCCTGGGGGTCTTCAAAAGGAGGCTAGACAATCACCTAGCCAGGTCATTTGACCCCAGCATCCTTTCCTGCCCCTGGCGGGGTGTCAGACTTGATGATCTGCTTAGGTCCCTTCCGACACTACCAACTATGAAACTATGAAACATTGGTGAAGACTGTGGTAGTTGTTGACAGTGTGGAACACAACAGAGTGAAAGGCCCCCTGGCTGTAGCAAGGGTGGTCTCCATGTGGTGGGCAGGTGATGGGGATATGGATCCCATTCAGGGCTCTGATGCACTGGGGGAAACCCAGGGCATGGAACCCCACCACCAGGGAGCAGAGAGTGGGGCTACTTTTTCAAAATGTTGGTGAAGACTGTGGTAGTTGTTGACAGTGTGGAACACAACAGAGTGAAAGGCCCCCTGGCTGTAGCAAGGGTGGTCTCCATGTGGTGGGCAGGTGATGGGGATATGGATCCCATTCAGGGCTCTGATGCACTGGGGGAAACCCAGGGCATGGAACCCCACCACCAGGGAGCAGAGAGTGGGGCTACTTTTTCAAAATGGCTACCAGCTGCTGGCAGCTGTGGCCAGAGCCTCAAGCTCCCCCTAGTGGTGGCATAGGCCCATTACAGGGCTGCAGGAAGTGGGAGCAGTTTGCTGCTGGCAGGAGCAAATCTGCTGCCTCATCCCTGCATGTGTAGATGCCTGCCTGGGACCATTTACTCACAAGCAGTTTACTCACATGTAAACTGGTCCCAGATCAAATGCATGTGTAGACAAAGCCACTGGGCATGTCTACATGAGATGCTTAACTGCACTGTAGTGTAATTTACTGCACAGTAAGCATGCATGTCTACACATGGGTGCACTTACTGCACAGTAAAAACCCCTAATTGTGAGCAAAGTTGACACCTTCAAATACAAGTAGCAAATTTACATGTGATTAGTTACTGCAGTTACACATGTGTAGATGCAACCTGGGAATAAGTTTGCTCCTGAGTCAGCCCTGCCACTACAGGGGATGGCCTGAGGCTAGCCCCAGGGCTCTGGGCTGTGAGCCTCTCCTGCCCCAGTCCTGGGCTGCCTCTATGGCAGCCCCAGATTCATGCCTTTAAAAGCCTGCAGGCACTCAGAGTCCTAGGGCACACCAGCATAGAGCCTGAGGACACTCCAGGGCCCTGGTTCCCCCTGAGTAGGCCAAAGACCAGCTGCCCTAGCCTACTTGCATCCTGGCGTTAGAAGTTGACTGGACTGGACAATGGGACTTAATGTTCAATGACTGGCAACACCTGTGAGGCTTAGATGCCCTATAAGGGGAAATAAGAAGGCCACATAATTAGCCCTTAAGGCAATGAGAGGTGATATCTGTGTCCATGAGAATGAGATCTTGCTTGGGGAACCCTGAGGCAGCCTCCCTTTTTCTAAAAGCATAATTACATCAAGGCATGAACTAAAGGTTATAAGATCCGAGGGGGGCTCCTGGGATTTACCCAGCCACCCCTGGGGTAGGACCCTGTTACAAGGAGGAAGGGGTGGTCAGGGAGGTCAGGTTTACCTGTTCGGGGGACTAAAAAAGCACCTGGCTGCTACTATAGTACTAAGCTGCAACTGCTACTGCAATGCAGTTTCGGGGAGGGGGGGTAGGAGTGGGCTGCCAACCCAACACCTCCTTTAAGCTGGCACCTGGGGGTGATGCCCCACCCACTCACCCTAGTTATGCTCCTGGTACCTACAGATGAGACCTGCCCAAATGACAGAGGCCAAGGAAACTTGCTGGACCAGAAAGTGTAAGAGTATAGATGAGAGTGACATTATCCACATCTCTTACTGCTTTTCCTGGCCCCTCTTTCATTTTCTCCCTTTGCTCTGCCTCTTTCATCTTATTGATATGTAGCAAACAGATTATATCTGTCTTCCCACTTCCCAGTGTCCCTGCCTCCAGCATCCCTGCTCCCTACCCATACCCTTTGCCACCCACTATGACTCTCTCCAGCTCTCCTTTACTATTCTAAAATGTTAATAGTATCCAAAACTGCAAATATCAGCAGTGGGGCAGCAGCAACAATCCTTTGTTTGAGGATGATCTCTACCATGACTCATTGATGGGTCTTGAGGTGACTTAAGAGTCCCATCTTTGACCCACAGACCCATCCGCAGAAGTTGCACATCTTTCTGAAGGGGAGGCTATAATCCAGGATTTCTCTCCTTTTCCTCTATTCTCTCTCCACCAATTTTAGGGTGAGACACTTTACCTTGAAACAGGCAGCTGCTTGGTTGAGGTTGTGGTGTCACTGTAGTCACTCAGCAGCCAGCTCCTCCCAAGTCTTGACATGCGCACCCATTTTCTTGAGATATGCCTTCAATGTGTCCTTATAACACTTTCTTTGGTCACTGCAAGATCTCAGGCTATTAATAAGCAGACATAGGATTCCTCTATCCTGCTGCAGCAGCTGATAGCAGGAAGGACAGGGAGGAACAAACCTTGTGCATGTCCCACACACTAGAGTTTCCTGATGTGTTCCAATGCCAAAATTCTCCAGTGAGGCTGCTCCAGACACTTCTCTGGTGGCCACGCTTAGGGTCTGAAATGTGCCTACAGACTCAGGTGGGTGAGGGCTGCACAACTTTGTCTTCCATGGCCATTGCTGCAGTACAGACAAGCCCATAAACTTCATCTGAACCTTTGACTTCATAAATCTGGCCCACAGACTCTATAGATAGGTCATTCAGAGGAGTCTACCCTGTTTTCGCTTAGGAGAAGCAATAACAAAAATGCAGGTCCATACTGATATTTCATTAAAACACAGTTATGTCAATAATAATGACATATTTCTCATTTTCTCATTTTCATTGTCCTATATAGTACATTAATCCTGCCTAGCAAAGATGCTGAGTAGCATGTGTATAAGGTAAAATGTGATTATAAAGACAGTGAAAAGGAATCTGGCCCTGTAATAATGACAGCTGCCAAGCTATTCCTACCTAGTAACAGGATTAAAGCCTGAGTGGAACAGGTTCTTAAGCACCTCATTAGCATGATAAGCTTTAGCAGGCTAAGCTTTTGCAGATGTAGAAAAAGAAGAGGAAGCAAACAGGGAGGATTGCTCCTAAAACATAATCATACTTGTACACTAAAGGTACTTATACATGTGGAGGGAGACTGCTCTGACATGTTTTAATTACAGTGTGTAATTACAGTACAGTAATTACTAGATTAATCAAGTCTGCTGGAGCATGATAATTACCACGCTCTAGCAAACTCCAGCATCATGTATATCAGTGTCCCCACACTGAAAAATGAAGGTGGGGACGCTTTAACTAAAGTTCATTCAACAAGCTTTAGTTAAAGCACCCTGCCACCATTTTTCAGTGAAGGGACACTGATACATGTGCTGCTCCTCTCAGAGCTGCTCTAATTAAAGCACCTCCCTCCCCTCCCCACATCCTGGAGCACATCTCTAAATACCCTAAAGGTTTGGCTATACACTATCGGTATCCTGAGAATGGTGACTGTGGAGAGCTTAGAGTAATCTCTGTAGCGAACTCTGGAGCACACCTGCAGACAGGGGTGGGTAGATGTGTGTGGTCAGCCTTTCCCCCAAACCAACTGCTTTAGTGCTTTAGGACAAGCCCACTAAAAGTCGCTACTCCTGTTTGCAGAGTGCTACAACTTTGCACACAAGAATACACCCCTGTAACAGAGGACCTGAACCCTGGTACTTGGACACAAGGGTGCGGGAGTAGACTCAGTTAACACACCTGGAGCTTGTGCCAAAACAGACCACAGGAAGGCAGGAACTCTGGCAGACGGCATCCAGGAGAGGACTCTGGGGAAATGTTTTGTGAGGTGAGTGGAGGTTAAGGAAGCTGGTGTGGAAGGAACCTGCCAGGAGCTCCTGTTTCTTTAAGAGGACAGACCAGCATTAGCACAGACTGACCCTTAATTAAGGAATGAGAACCCCTGTACTGAGTAGGGGGAAGGTATGTGATTGCAAGGAGGTGGGACTCCTGAGCACCATAACCCCAGTTGCTGAGCCTGAGTAGGCAGTCAGGCCTTGCAAGCTGCAGGGAAAGGAGCGTCCACAGGGGAGCAGACTGGGGGAAGCAGTGCTCAGGGTGAGAAGGGAGCCTAGCCCTACGGAGTCACAGCTTATGGGAGATGAGCTTCATGCAGGCGGTATGCATATATTTTGCACTAATATATGTGTATATATAGCAGAAATTGTGCTATATAAATATCTAGCTCAAGTTGCACTAATATATGTTTATGCTTGTTGTACTACTGGTGAACTGGGTATGGCTGAAAGAGGAGACAAGGGGCTTCAGGGGCACCCAGCATAAAGCCTTGCTGTGGATCAGAGATGACAGGTGGGGTGCAGCTGAACTGAGAGTAGTCTTGTCCTGGGTCAAGAGTGCCAATGGGGCTGGGGCTAGGAGAAAAACAGGGCCAAGTGACCCAGAGCAGAGGCACAGGCTGGCTGAAGCTGGGAGGGCTGGAGTCTGAACCAGGATGGGATAATCATGGCAGCCAGGGACTGACCAGAGGTAAAGACTGGAAAGGCCAGGCCATAGGCCACCAGTCAATAGCCAGAGTAACCCAAAGGCTAAAGCTAGTAAAACTGGAGCTTAACAAGGGATTAACTGGCAACAGAGGAACAGCTGTGAGGTATGGACATGGCTGTAGGGGTGAAAGAACACTATGAGCTTTAACCCTTAAAGCAAGTAGGGCCTGAGATGAACACTGAAAGAACAGGAGCACACCCTAGGCTTACCCGTCTCTGAGGACAGCCTTCCTTCTTTACCTTCTAACATCAAGGAATGGCAGAAGAGGAAGCAGGGTGAGATATTGGGAGGCTGGAGCAGGAGTGAGCTAGGCAAGATCAAGGCATTCACTATGTGGCATTGTGGTGGCCCATGGGCACCCATCTTGTTACAACACCACACAAGGACATACATGATCAAAGTATAATTACAAGAGAATTAATACAAAGCATTACACCGCATGTTTGCTTATTCTAGGTGTGAAAGCATACTTCAGAACCTGTACCAATGCCATCTCCCTTCTTCACTTCCAGTTCTTCTTTCAGCAGATTCTTTGCCCCCAATTTATTCTTTTTCCATCATCCAATCCAGCCTGATTGTTCTCTGTCTTTTAATTAGGCAGCTTCCTCTTTCATGCTGCCTGGGTGTTAGCAGAGGTGTCACTTAGGAGCATGAGGGAGAGAAATATCATGCTCTCAGTCTAGGCTGGCCCCGCATTACCTTGAAACAGTCATTCCAAAGAAAGCTCTTCTGAGTCCCAGAAGAATGAAGAATGGTCAGTCACTCTTTAGGACTGATAGATGAACAATCTGGTCAACATAAGGATCAGATCCAATGACAATGCTATCTCTAGAGTTGCTATGTTTTAAGGTCTAAAAAGTCTCTCCTGAGCATTTGTGAGTAATGATTTGTCAAAAGCCGATAAACTGGTCAAAAGTTTGACAAAGGGCCTGTCTCTGACACCAAAGCTGCTACTCTGCCAAATTTCAAAGCATTGTTTGAAAGCTTGATAAAAAAGGTTTCAAGAATTATTTTACCTGGGTTACATAATGTAGTGTTCTGTTGCCTAAGTCTTAGAAGGGGCTCAAATGTTTTGGCTGAAATCTTATAGACTAATCAAGTGTGACATAGACACCAGGCATGGAAACTTTTAGTTCAAACAGTTAAAATTTAACAAATGTATCAGCAAATGAAAGCAGGATCTTCAAATGGTATTGTAAGGCAACCTTAATAATTGGGGTGCTACCAGCCCCAACATATGCCAGGCACATGGAGTTAGAATCATAGAAAATTAGGGTTGGAAGGAACCTCAAGAGGTCATCTAGTCCAGCCTCCTGCTCAAAGCAGGCCCATCCCCAACTAGATCATCCCAGACAAGGCCTTGTCTAGCTGGGCCTTAAAAACCCCCAAGGATGGAGCTTCCACCATCTCTCTGGGTAACCTGTTGCAGTGTTCTACCACCCTCCTAGTGAGAAAGTTCTTCCTAATACATAACCTAAACTTCCCTTGCTGCAGCTTGAGACCATTGCTCCTTGTTCTATTATCTGCCACCACTGAGTATAGTCCAGCTCCATCCTCTTTTGAACCTCACTTCAGGTAGTTGAAGGCTGCTATTAAACCCCCTCTTAGTCTTCTCTTCTCTAAACTAAATAAGTCCAGTTCCTTGATCACCTCCTCTTAAGTCATGTGCCCCAGCTACCTAACCATTTCATTGCTGGTGTCTCTCCAATTTGTTTACATCCTTTCTGTAGCAGGGCCCCAAAACTGGACACAGTACTCCATATGTGGCCTCACCAGAGTCCTTACCCTGCTATGAATGCATGGGGCCAAGTTCTAAGAACATTTTCCACCACTACACTAGTTCAAAGGAAGTTTTGTGAGCATTTGCCAGAGTGGGTTAAAAGGCTGTTATTGAACAAAGTACTCATCTGCCACCAAACATAAATAACAGCTTAAGCTTTCTCCCAGTCTTGACTATTGCTAGGGTTTCTTGATAGGACTTCTCTAACCTAGGATCAGATTCTATTCCATCTTTTTGAGTAAAAGTGGTCCTGTGTACCAAAGCACAATTCTATACCACCCTGCTTGAGTCCCTGAAAAAACTGTTAACACAATGGGTGGGTTCTGCTCCTCCTCACTACTTTTTTGTAACTCAGTCTTAAGAATAAGATGCAATATCACAGAAATAATATCACATTCCTGGATTTTCAGGGACTCAAGCAGCATGGAACAGAATTTCACGCACAGGGCACATTTAGGTGGAATAGAATCAGGCCCCACATTCTTTGTCTCTTATGCTTGAGAGAGCAGGGGGAGAGAGAAAGAGAGATTGTGATCCAGTTTATAACCTGGATGACATTAACAAGAAGCACCTGCCACTATGACTCAGCAGTGACAAACCTGAAATTTTATGAGGGCTTCAGGCATCTGACATCAAAATGACTCAGCACCACTTTTATAGAGTTATAAGCTTTCACACTCTTACATCTGAGCAAAACTAAAGGGATTTTGTAGAAATAATAATATTTTTCAATATCTCCCATCCTGTACTATGTTTTTATAATGGATGCAATGCATTTTCTGTGGATGCTTCAATAACGGAATGGTATTATAAGGGGCAATGATTATGATCTCTTTCCCAACACTAAAACATTCTTGCAATTCTTTTTGAGAAGCTCTCACATCACTACTGTTTGTATCATGCCCTTGATATTTGTTGGCAGGAGGCACCCACCAGCAATAAGGAGGTGCCTTCTCCTTGTTTTGAAAAATGTTGTTAACTTTAGCTGAAGTATAATCTTTTAAGAATCACCACAATCCACCTCTCCCTGGCATTTCTCAGAAACCTGTTGCCTGCCTACTCAAATAATCAGAAAGAGAGTATGCAGAGGACCACAGGAAGTCATTCTAGTCCATATCTCTTTCTCAGAGAAGGATCAACTAGATTTCAACCATTCTAGCCAGATATTTGTTTAACCTGCTCTTAAAAACCTCCACTGACACAGATTTCACAGGGAACGAGTGGCAGTCAGTGCTTAACTAGGCGTGTAACTGGAAAGATTCCCCAGTGTCTAAAGTAAATCTTCCTAATACAGCTTAACCCCTTAATTCTTATCCTATCCCTGCTG